>NC_081348.1:15867102-15960202 GCF_029784015.1 Lycium ferocissimum
ATACATGTAAGTGGGTTTGAAACCGAGCGACCGCCGTACTTCATCACCCCTTTTCCAGTAAATAAAAGCAAAACTGGGTTTTTGGAGCTTGAAAAAAAGTTGTAGGTCTATGAAATAGCTTTCTAGAACATCTTTGATCACTTAAAACTATATTTTATACAAGGAGTTATGCTAAAAACACTAACAGTTGTCCAAGCCTAAAAGCGGGTTTTGTAACTTACCTCAATAGTGTGGAGTAGTTTGTGGCTCAACCAAAACAAGTCTTGATGATTGATTTGGGAGGATGAATATTATGAGAGGAGAGAAGCTTTGGGGTTTTATTTTGGTAGAGGAAATGAAATATGAAGAGAGGTGGAGAGGATATGAGCTAAAGGTAAGATATTTACCTTTAAATATATTACTAAGATAATAGGAGTATCTTACATAACTACACCATAACACTTCAAAAAAGTTCCAAATATCATCAAGTTCACGTTCAGGAAGTGCGAAGTAAAATATACCCTTACTATCAAGATATGGTCAATAAAAAATTCAAGAGTTAGTTTTCAAATTTGGAGGTGTTACATAATAGTTTATGCATGAGATGCCATATGAAATATGCATGTAGCAAACACCACAATAAGAAGCCTGGGATGTTTCACTTTCTCACTTATCATTATTCATATCAAGCATGGTTCAAACCCATGTATTGTATGAAATGAGAATGTATGCTGTGCATGATATCAATATCAAGTGTAAATCATACTCAAAATCTCATTCCTGCCTCTACATAAGCACATACCACAATACCAATCCTAAGTTATTGTTCTTTCCTTTATCGATGATAACTGTCACGATAAGTGAGAGATGAATGCATCACAAAATTAACATAGTAAATGGGCAACAAGCTCTAACTGCACATATGGCAACAAACCCAAATCATAGTAACAAGGCGACAAGCCCACAAAGTGTCAACAACAATACCAACCTAAGAATGTCCATCCCGACTTCATACCCGAAGGCTTAGCATGCTTTCTCCGTCAATAAATATTTCTACATATGCTTCACTAATTAAAGTCTAACTGAAAGGTAAGCAGTAACCAACCTCGATGCCAAGCTGGTGCCATGAACCGTCAAACATGAGGCTTGTCTTTCCAATGAACTTCCGAGTAATCAAAGTCTAGTCAATGTTGAAATCTAAATAGACTTGGAGATTAACGATACCCATATTGCTATACATTCGTTCAAATCAAAAATCAAACTTTAAGAGAGGAAATCAAACCCAAAAGGGCAAAACGAAATTTCAAGATTGGAAATGGTAACCCAATGTTCTAGAAATTCAATACTACTCCCCAATTACTAATTAGACTTAATTAGTCATCAATTTCATCGTTTAAAAAAACCCCAATTTAGGCATAAACCCTAGTCTTCCATAAACACTTATTTTATCCAGAATAGAGATTCAAGATTATTATCCACTAATTCATAAGATTCCATGTTTCGACTAGGAAGATTTATCAAATCAAATCATTTATATTGCTTAAAACTCTAACATCAAATCTTGGGTCTCTAAATTCCCCAACTACTCTCATTAGTTTCACCATAGATTCAAGCTTAGAACGTAAATAAACATGAAACAAGGTAAAATAAACTAACTCAAAGATGAATCATCTCCAAATGCTCCTCAAATAGCCCTTAGACCTCTTAGGGTTTCAATTTTGTGAATGGGGAAGGAATGGTTCAAAATGGGATTAATAAACAATTTTGATTCAGCAATGTTCGCTATAGCAGTAGAGGTTCCGCCCCCGTGATCTCACCTTAACAGAGAATCATCCACTGAGGCGGATCTCATTAAAATCTCAGGGACTCGCGCCTGCAGACCAAGCCCTGCTGAGGCGTATCCGCTGAGGCGCAAGTAGTCATACTGGGGCTAGACACCAGAAACTAGCAAAGTTCTGGCTTTCACCAAGTTTCACCTAAAATCCTGACATCCATACGAGACCTCGAATATAAACTGGACATGCAACCACATGTAAAAACACGCTATGAACCTAACCGTGCCCTCAAAACTCCCAACGGAGGTCTATTTAAGCGGGTCAACCCCTAAACGACCAAGATCAATTTTCTAACCAATGGTACAAAACGCGAATATCCCACCAAGTCATAATCGACCCTCTAAACCTCACAGAATCGATGGAATATCAAAAAAGGTCAGTTTACCCAAAAATCAACTATTGGTCAAACCATTTTCATTTTAAAATTCTAGGTTCCTCAAATCACGCTAATGCTCGCCCGATGACCTTAGGAACCGTGTCGTCCATTCATGTAGTTCAAAATCACACTAACGTGGCTTGGGGAAGGGTCAGCAGAGCAAATAGGTCAAAAGTGCAATAACAACCAAATGGGTCGTTACACCTTTGATGAGTTTACCTCCGGTGGAACAATTATATGCTTCAGCCTTGCAGAATTAATGTTAACCTGATACAAAAGAATGAAAAAGTACGCTTAATTGCAAAAGATTGAGTTTTATTGATGTTTGTAAGTGATTGTTATTCGATGATCCTTTTAAGTGGCCTTTAGGCTCCTTTTAAGTGGCCTTTAGGCTCCTTTTATAGTACAAATACCTCAACACTTAAGCCGTGATTAAATTCTAATAATGAGTAATAATAGAAAATAAATGTTACTTTAATTCTAAATTGTAATGTTTGCTTCGAATCTGGACCGGTCTCACAACGTTAATCTCCCATTAATGACATGAGATAACTTGCTCGATCGGTTCGCTCGGCTTATCCGGGAATGACTCAATATAACTTCCTCGGACGGTTTACTCTGGGCTTATCCGAGAATCCTTATTCTGATCAAACGAAATTACTAAGCGACGTTTCACTTTCAACTGCCACATGTTCCATTCCCACTATACCACATGTCGAGCTATATTTTCTTGTGTATATAGATAGTCCCCCCACTCTCCGGTGGAGAGAAGTGACGCCGGGGAGTGGATTTGAAACATCATCAGACTTATCCCTACTTAATGGATGAAAAATGAATCGTCTCGATGGTTTATTCGAAAAGGAAACTGTCAAATACGAATTCAATGATTACTGCGAAACACTAGCAACTTTTCAGTCACGATGACTGACATGAAGCTGCCATTCCTGGAAAATTGTGTCCCTTTGAATACCAAACGTTTTGTCTCCCCTAGTTAAGTATTATATAAGGCAAGAGACCAAGCCTAAATTCAGCCAAATATTTCCTTTCCTTAAGCGAGAAAAACCAATCTTGAACTGTTCCTTATCTTCATCTTTTCTTTTCTTTTGCAAAGATTCTAACTATGTCTGCTTCTTCATCCCCCAACTGTTCTTCTCAAAATAACACACCATCTCCCTACCGTTGTACTGGGAAACCCCCGACCTCAACAAGAAGCCAAGAAGTTGATCTTAATTCCTTTGCTGCTGATATAGTCCCTGATGGGTTCAAGTATCATGAAGATTTTAGCGTCGTTGACCACCATCAATCTATTGAAGAAATTAAATCCTTCATAACTACTGATACTATTCCCAAAGTTCAAGAGGACTGCAACTTCACTCTTGAAGTTGAAATTGCTGCTGCTAATTCTGAAGCCAGAATGAATTACCATTTTGAGGGTTTCTTCATGGTATATACATGTCCCTTTGAGATAGGTTTCAGGCTCCCAGTTCCTTAGATCATTGAGGATTTCTGTCGCCAATACGGGGCTTGTATTGGTCAAGTCGCCTCTCAAATTTGGCACCTATTCTACTGTATTTAAATTTTGGCAGTGTCACGACTCAACTCATGGGTCGAGCGGGCACCCACGCTAACCCCTCTGGTCGGCAAACCCTTTTTACTAATTTTAGAATTAACATGCAGAAGATTAACTCATACAACTAGTTTCAAATCGTAGATAAATAACTAATAGCGGAAATACAATATAAGCCCAAGAATCTGGTCAAGTCATAGTACAAGAGCTACTAAGTAAGTGCATAAATCTGAATAGTAGAAGTACATCAAGACTGAACAATTTTGTCTCGAATACAAGGGATTGATATCATGATAAGAGAGTTATGGGTAGCAGATCGGAACATGGCTCACCTATGAAATTGCAACTAACTGCCTCGGGAAACTCACACACGAAGGCCTGATGTGGAATCTGTAACAAACTCTGCACTCAGAAAAGAATGCAGTAAGGTCACATCAGTATAAACAACAAGTACTGGTAGGCATCACAGGCCGACTAAGATTAGCTCACTCTTATAAGCACAAAATCAAAAAAATTAATAGATAGGCACAAATAACCACTCAAGTTACAAAAGTTTACACAACTGAATCATCGCCTAAGGTGAAGCACCTAAACATAAGTTTGCCAAGTTTCCAATATTGCCTCATAGAAACAACATTCATAAATTCAACCAACAAGTCCAGTTAAACAATATAAAATGTGATGATGATGTATGCAACGCAATGGAATGGACATCATGAAATGCTATGGCTAATATCTCAATCGTACACACATGCTCCGGACAGAATATCAACGTCTTGGTAGTCATGACTCGTGGGGGACCCATGGCGTCCATGTACCACTCACTCCGCACAAAGCCTAGAGGTGACTTTCATAATACTATGAATGCAAATGTCATAAGCTTGCCTTTATTTTTAGTACCTTCAACTGAAGATGGTTCGGTTGCGATCACACTAGGATGTTTCATGGATTGTAATGCAGTCTTGGGGATGGTAAGGATAGATTTGGATTAAAGTGACTAACCCTCCTTGAACACTTATGATTACTTACCTTAATTCCCTTTCAGCCCTCTTTCTATTCCTTCCTTTTGTTTCTAAAACCCTGATGTGATCTATCAAACTGCTTATTTTTTTACCTTTTTGTGCACATTTTCTGATTTTTTTCCCTTTTTTTTTTCAACCACATCGGATTATAGACTAGGTAACTTACGCTCACCCCAAACTTAGGCTTTTAAGCCTCAATTATCACACTTCTAGCATTTCACCCCCAACTTAGGCTTTAAGCCTCTTCTTTATCATTGACAGTGTCAAGGAGGGAACGGGTGCCAAAAGTGGGAATAATTTCGGAACGGGTACAGGTTAATTAGTCACGCTAGTCCAGAAAAAGGTTTCAAGGCTCAAAATGGGTGACTAAGGATTGTATATAAGACAGGGTATGTATGAAAGCTTCAGGGCTTCAAAATCATATCAAAGACAGTCTAAGATCATATCAATAACCAACTATCCTTAGAAGAATGGCACGACTAACCAGGCAAGTTATAGATTACATAATATATGAATATGATACTAGTGATCTAACACACTTTGCATACAAACATAACATATGAATATGATATTAGTGCTCTAACACACCTTGTCATACATAATTGAGTATCTCATGCTCAAATTATTTGACTTGAGAAGTATGTATTCAACACACACACCCACTCTAATATTCACGATGTAATAAAAAAATCACACATGTCAATCATTAACACATTCAGAGTATACAAAATTTTGGAGGGTGCTTCTTTTCATAAACATATATCATACGTGCCTTAAGTTAGTTCAGCCACTACCACATAAGTCATTATCAGTCTATTTTGTCTAAACAACTACCTAAACATTCCAGGTTCAACAGAAATAAAACCTCTCACGAAAAGAACCATGGCAAAGAAAAGTTGGGGGGAGGGGTCCTAAAACACATATATACAAATACAACAAAATCAGTTAGCCTATCCCCTACTAAAAACCATGCATTGTCCCTAAGGCATGTAAGTAAGTAAAACAGAGGGTTAGGACTACCTGAAAAATAGAGGGTAGGACTACCTGAGGCGCACTACGCGCTCTGCTTATCATGAGGTGTCACCACCTCATCAGTACGGACTGGTACTGAATCATCAGCTGGGCCAGTGGTATCAGTGTGTGGCTCTGTATGGCTCTTGCGAGCGGGTCCTTCTTGAGGGTAGTGATAGTAGCCTCCATAGGTACCTTAATGGTAGGCACCATCTGCTCAACGGGGGTGTTTTTCCTGGAAGGCGCCCCTATGAAATATGTCTCAATCATAGAAATTCGGGTGGCCTTCTTCAACTGGAACCTTTCTTCTTCTCCTGAATCCACCCCCTTATCATCATCATCATCATCATCAGATCTTGGTCTTTTGCCTTTACTTAGGGTGGAGAGTCATCCTTCATCAATTGTACAATTGGCACCAATGACGCCAAATCAATCGGCGATGCTTGAGGAGGGGGTCTGCAGGAGTTGCCTCTTCCTTCCCTTGTAGTGCAAGGACAATGTCCTTCAGCTGAGAAATGCCCATTTTGACCATCTCCAAATCAACTGCTGACGGTACTTTCTCCAACTCTAGCACACGTCTCTCAATGCCATCAATTTGAGAGTGAATTTAATAGTGTGAGATGGTGAGTGATTCCTTTAACGAGTTTAAATCCTTCTTGACCGCTTTCGCCACAAACCCTTTCAACTCCTCTAAAAGGTTAGCAATCTGTCGAGCAGCTCGATCTGCTTTGACATAGGAATCATGGAAGTTCTGTCTGTTGAATGGGATAAGGCCATCCCCTGATAATACTATGGATGTGGGAGAGGCCATAGAAAAAGATGAAACAGTGGAAGTAGCTAGATCAGTGGAGGTAGCTAGAGCTGTGGAGGTGGCAGGACCCAATGAGGTTTCTGGAGCATCTGTTGCAGCTGGTGCTGCTGTGGTGGAAGTCTTGGGATCCTCATGAGTTGCCTCAAACATTTTCCCCCTCATTATCAAGTGGCTCAGATTTAGTCGGTAAAGGTGCCGAGGTGGGTACCACCATCAATAATGTAGCTTTGAGCTCCTTATCCTTGCTCTTCACTAGGCTATAAAAGTGCTTAGCCTTAATTTTGTGATCCTAATAGGGGAATCTCTGAACTCCCACCTTAAGGCAAAGGCCTGTGATAAGACACGGGTATCCCAATAAAAGCCCAAACTGAGTTGCCTGCTGGCGTAGCTCCTCCACAACAAGTTTACCTATATCAATGGCATATGGGGACATGATGGCAGCCACAAGAATTTCCCTATCAATAGCAAGATGCTTATCAGTTTGAGTAGGGTAAAACCTGTTAATCAAAGACACTCCACTAGAATTTAGCCTCAATAGATAGAACGGCCTTTTTTATCTGAACACTTTTGTTGGTGCGCCACCCAGGATATCCTCATGCAATAACTGAAGTACCCATGATAACTCACTCACCTGCTCATCCCTATTTATCCTCAATCTATAATCAAGCTCATCCGTATTTGCAGGCTGCACAAATTCATCCATAAAGTAGAAACGATTCATAGCCTACTGGATATGCTAATTCTTAGCCCACGGACCGTCACCTTTTGGAGCCTTAATGGATTCTTTGACTATTGGACTGGCTTGAACCGGTTGTTTAACTCAGCAGCATAGTTGGGATAAAACTGTCGCACCAGGATCGGACAATATTCGCCTAGAGAATGGTTGAGAAAATCCCATATGTGGTGATCAATGATGGAACGGATGTTCGGGAAGTGCTCTAGCCCTCCGATACTAATTCACCTCTCCTCATAGATGCTTCGGCTGAAACACCTTCCTGCTTTGGTTTGCTCTATCCCTTTTTCAAAAATCTCCTTTGAACCTTTCACAGAAACCGAAAAGCATTTTTCAACCTTTCTTTCATTCACACTTCATTCTGCCTATTAGCTTTCTCAGCATCCGATCATTCCTGCCTATTACTCACTTCAGTCTCCGCTCCTTCTTGAGTTTGCAGTTACAGAGAGCTAGAACTTTGCTCTTCGTCACTATTGTAGCTACTCTCGATTGAGGATGAATCCCCCTCTTCAGACTGGAAGGGTTGCCGGAGTTTGTGATGTTTGTTTCTACCTGATGACCCTGACCATAGGTGTGCTATCATCTATTTCCTTATTTTCAGGGTCAAAGGGCAGGTCACGAAGACTCGATCTTATCTGTGGTTGACCTCGACCTGTGCCCTACCCTGTTGCTTGAACACAACCTCTTCTCACCTGATTTACCAAGCCATACCTGTGGAATACAAATTAGTACACAAACTAAAATAAACAAAATGAAAATATTTTTAGGTTTTCTTTTATAATTGAAAGCAAGAAAAGAAAAAGGATACAAGTGTGCTAGAATCACATATACACAGTTTACTCATAGTGATTACAATGGACCGTAAAACATTTCACGGATTGTAAAGCTTTTTACGGTTCGTACATGGTACCGTAAATTGGTCACGGTGAACTTGGTTTGCACATGTCATTTTACGGTAGAGGTTTACGGTATGTAAATCTCACTGTAAATTGGTAACAGTAATCCAAGACTTGGGGAACCTATTTTGTGATGTAAGTTATGATCCGTAAAATATTTTACGGTCCGTAAGTTGCAGCATAAAATAGGAACAGTGTGTCTTGTTCTATATAAGGCATTTTACTACACAGTTTAATGGTCTATAAATAAATTTACGGTCCGTCAATCTGATCGTAAAAACCCCTATACATAACAAAGGCAATTTTTTTTTCCAAAGTCCTAAAAGCTATTCCAAGTCCGTTTTAACACATCATACATGGCCATGATCAATTATATAACTTCACTCAACAATGTTTACACTCACATAAGATCGGGAGTTACTCAAACTTCGCCCCTTTAACATTTACGCTCATTCGGGAAATTAATCGAACAGTTGACGGGCATAACGAATTGTGACTTCAAAAATTGAAATCGACAATCAGAATACCCTCCGACTCAATGGAGGTTTTTATTTCTTGTCCTCCATAACTCCAATTATTAGCGCACGTGCCAACACCCTTAACCCTAACTAAAATTCTTACTTATACATACCCATGAGACGAAATCACATTATTTTGCACGGAAGTTTCATAGGAACCGAATATACATCCATTATCCCTACCTTTATGCATCATAATATGTGAGAAGGAGAAAGGAAAAAATCAACATACCTGAGATATGACTTTGGTTCAATTGAAATTAATCACTAACTCGAACAACAAAGAATTACGTATAGGTATTTTGGAGAGGGATTGTGTTATGAATGTGTAACGACCCATTCGGTCGTTATAGCGATTGCGATCCATTTACCCCCGTTGACCCTTTCCTGAGCCCTATGAGTATGATTTTGACCCACGGGGATGGGTGGCATGGTTCCTGAGGTCATCAGGCGAGTTCTAGTGTGACTTTTGAAAATTGAGCCTTTAAGTGAAAAGTGTTTGACCAATAGTTGACTTTTGGGTGGATGAACCTTTTTTGAAAATTCATCGATTCCGAGAGATTTGGATAATCGTTTATGACTTGGTGGGATGCTCGGTTCGATTCTCTAGGTATTGGGAGCATTTTAGGACTTGGGTTAGAAAGTTGGCTTTAGGCCATTGGGGGTTGAGTTGGTCAAATAAAACTCCGTTGGAAAATCCGAGGCCACGGGCGAGTTCGTAGCGCATTTTTATATGTGTTTGCATAGTTGTTTTGTACCTGTGAGGCCTCGGGTGATAATCAAATTTCGGGTTGAGACTTGTTAAGAACAGGATTTTCTAGTGTCGGGTGTGACCGTCGTAGCGGCAAGAACAACGACCGTGGAGGTCCCGCTGTAGCGGACATATTACCACTATAGCGGCCTTGCAGTTTTAGTGTTGGCTGCCATAGCCATCCTTCTTACCGCCATAGCAGTTGCGCTGTAGCTGTCCTCCTTACTGCCACAGTGGTTGCGCCGTAGCCGTTCCAGGACCGCTGTAGCCATTGACAGACAGATTTTTCTCAACTTCTTAAGTTAAAAACCCTAAACCTTTATCACTTCATTACTTCATTTCTTTAGCATCTTGGGGCGAATTTGGGAGCTTTTAACCAGATTGTTCATAGAGGTAAGATCTTTGGACTTAGAATTCATTTGGGAGCTTTTAACCAGATTGTTCATAGAGGTAAGATCTTTGGACTTAGAATTCATTACTTTCCCTTCTTAATCATTAATCCATGGTAGAAATTCATGAAACTTGAGATAGAAAATGGGTTTTAATGGTTTCTTCATTAAATGGGTTTAAGCCTTTCTTAATGAGTTATAATTGGTGGATTTAGCTAAGTTAAGCATGGAATTGATTAGATTAATGTTGTTAAACATGAATTTATCCATTTATTTTGATGAAATTGAAAGAGGAAAAGTTGGGTTTTATGATGAATTCCTAAAATGGGTTTTAGACTTCCTAAATAGAAATTGTTGATGAAATTGATTAATATAACCCTAGAATCTCATATATTCATTGTTGATAAGCTTATATCTTCCATTATTAGAGGGTAATTTATGGATTGGAACGTTAGGAATTCATACCCAAAATTGGGGGTTCCACTTTAAATCCGAATTTCTCTTAATCTTTAGTTAATCTAGAAATTGATTAGTGGGTTTTGATAATCTAGACTTGAATTGCATATTCCACTTTAGAGTTTCCTGTTTTGCACTTGTGAGCCCATTTCCCCAATTCCCATAGGTTGAAATTGACATAAATTAGAAGTAT
Organism: Lycium ferocissimum; assembly: GCF_029784015.1. Classification (NCBI taxonomy): domain Eukaryota; kingdom Viridiplantae; phylum Streptophyta; class Magnoliopsida; order Solanales; family Solanaceae; genus Lycium; species Lycium ferocissimum. The sequence continues at coordinate 15,877,640 of NC_081348.1, forward strand.
AGCAATATGGGTATTGTTCTTCTTGATTTTTAATGTAGAACTCGAATATGATTAGACTTTGATTATTTGGAGTCGCTACGAAAGGGCAAAGCAAAGGTATGGTTGTTCGTGGCTCCTATTCGGCATTCCAGGTAGGTTACGACTTACCTTATGGTTAGACTTTGGTTAGTAAAGCATATGTAAAATTAGTGATTATCGGAGACAGCATGTTACGCCTTCGGGTATGAAGTTAGGTTGGATTCTTAGGCTGGTATTGTTATTGACTATGGCTTGTTGCCTTATTGTGTTCTATTGAGTGGCTGCCTTATTATGATTTGTTGGCTTGTCGCCATGTGATTGATAATAGAGTTGATGCTTAGTGATTGCCTTATGATTTGGAGAGCCTATTTATCATCGTTGAGACTGTTGAAAGAGAAAGTAAGGTTATGATATTGAGATATGTGTCCATGTGGGGCACGATTGATTAGATATGTTGTATTCATTCATTGATATTATGCAGTGTGCTCAATCTCATCTTTCTTGATACCCTGATATGAATACTTAGTTTCTTATCCATGATTGTGAACCCGTAACTCTCGGTAATTGGTTATTGACTTGAAATTGGGATATATGTCCAGGTGTGGCACGGTTGTCATTGATATACTCTTGTTAGCATTGATATCATGCATGCATTCATACTCATATATTTGGATAGAGTTGCGCGCCACAACACACACAGAGAGATACACACATATATATTGGATCGGGTTGCGCGTACCACAACATTGACTGGGATCGGGTTGCACGTTTCGCAACACTCACTTGGATTGGGCTGTGCGTCGCAGCAAGTACATGGACTTCGCGGGTGTGACACCTCAGACCCTCAACTAAGCTTTGACCATGATCCTAGATTTAGAAAATCAGACAGAAGTGTTGGAGCTGAAAACTAGAAATTTCAAGTTAAGTGCGGGATCGAAGTGCGGAATGCACTTGGAAAGACAAGACATACTCCTGTCCTATAATTCGACAGGAAAATTAGTTACTAACTAGAATTTGACATTCCAGGTACTGGCCCTACGGTACGGCCCATACTTTAAAGTACGGGACGTACCTGGTGCCCGTACTTTACCGGGGAAATTAACTACTTACTGGAATTTGACATTTCAGGTACGGGCCACAAGTGCGTCCCGTACTTCAAAGTATGGGACTTACTTGGAGTCCGTACTTCGTCCGCTTCAGTGAACAGTATAAATACGCAGACTCAGCCTTATTTCATTATTTTTCAAATTCCTGAACCTTAGAACGACCTGCTCTCCTCCTTCATCATCAAGGATACTAAGGTAAGCAATCCTACCTTATTCCAAGTGGATTCTAACATATATTTATGAACATTATGCAAGAATTTGTTGTTCTAAAGCTAGGGTTTTCAAGAAAACCCATAAAAGGGTTCAAGAATTAGGCTTTGGGATTTTCCTCAAAGTTCAAACCTTTCTTGCAAAGTTTGGAGTGTATACAGGTATGTGAGGCTAACTATATATGTTAGGGAATGTTCATGATTCTCCCTACACCTCATTCTACATGCTTGTCAGTAATTTGACTTAGAATACAGTTTAGCCATAGTTTCTTGAATAGTTATAGAACTGCTATCTTTTAGGTTTATAGTTTCATAATTTGTTCATGGTTATCATTTGAATATCATGAACTCAATACGTAATCATTATAGACTTGTGTATTGACATCACAGGAGTCTCAGTCAGTGTGTAATCAGTTATTAGCATAAGTTCCATAATCAGAAACAATTATCATGCTATCAACTATAGCCCAGTCTTAGTCTTGTAAATTTTTTAATGTTGAACACCTGTATCTGTAATTTTGGGCCCTAGGCCACAGTTTATGCATACGTATTGCTTGGGCCTGAGGCCACAGTTTTTGTGCACATTATTTGGGCCCTAGGCCACAGTTTATATTTGCAATTATACAGGTGATTCTTCATTCAGAACAGGAGTACTTTAGATCCTTGCCTTCTTGTTTTGTTCAGTTTCAGTACCTATATTTCTTCTGTCAATTGCTTTACGTACCAGTACAATTCAATTGTGTTGATCTCCCTTTTATTGCGTGGGGGCCTGCATCGCAATGATAGACAGGTTAACAATCCAGCTAGCTAGGACTACTCATATCAGCTGCTTGGTGAGCCCCAATTCCTGCGGGGCATTATCTGCGCGTTCAGTCTTTTCAGTTTTAGACAATATCTTTTAGTATTCTTTAGAGGCTTCATAGACATAGTTCAATCAGTCAGCTTTTAGCAGTCTTTTATGTATTAGCCTTGTTGTCTATTTATTTCAGATGTTCAGACTTAAACCATTATTTTCGCACTTAATATATTTTCAATCAGACTTTTAGTAGATCAACATGTGTTAGTCTTATATCCTTATTATTGCATGTTTTGATATCATATGTTGATTCAGCCAGCCTATGGGTTCGCTCGGTCACATGCAGTTAGGCATCGAGTGCCGTGTTATGCTTAGGCCATGGTTCGGGGTGTAACAAAGCTTGGTATCAGAGCACTAGGTTCGAGTGTCTTATGGATTCTATGAAGCCATGTCTAGTGGGTTGCCTTTATATTTGTGAAGGACCCACACATATGAATAGTTAACCACCAAGACATTTAGGATTTGTTTCACTTCTTTCATACTCTAGTTCGTGCAGTTAGAGTAGTACTTTTAGGCATTCTTCTAACTCGTACGAATTAAGGATTTCAGAAATGGCTCCGAAAAGAAAGCACAACAAGAGGAATACAGCTACTAGCCAGAGGTCTACTGTTGATGTAGCTACAGAAGAGAACACTTAGGCACAGGCAGCCGCCTCAGCTAATGCTACCGCTACACCTTCCAATGCTTCGGACGCGGATGTTAGAGGAGCTATTCAGCTGCTCACTCAGATTTTGGCAAACCAAGCCCAGCGATAAGAAACGGACCCTAGCTCTGGTGCTAGTAATGGGTTGAATAGTTCTAGTACTCAGGAGTTTCTGCAGATGAAGCCGCCAGTGTTCACAGGGTCAAAGAAGGACGAGGAACCGCAGAATTTCATTGATGGACTCCAGAAAGTATTTCGTGTGATGCATGCTACTGATATAGAGGCAGCGGAATTTGGAGCTTTCTAGCTACAAGATGTGGCCCATAGTTGGTATGAGACATAGGAATAGTCCCAAGGGGAGGATGCACCTTCTGCTACTTGGCATGAATTTGCAGACACTTTTATTCAACACTTACCCAATCAAAGTTACGGAAGCAAAGGCTACTGAGTTTGAGAATCTAAGACAGAATGACATGACTGTTTAGGACTGTTATCTCAAGTTCGTGTCAATGTCCAGACATGCTCCTCACATGGTTCCTGATATAAGGGCCGTGGTTAGAAGATTTGTACTTGGGCTTAAACCCGAATTGCACAGGGATGCCAATACAACTGCTCAGAATGACAATATGATTATTTCTAAGATACTGGCATTTGTGCTAAGGTAACGAGACTAGGTTGAGGGAAGAAGAAGCCCTGCAGAAGCAGAAAGATAGACAGTTCAACAAGAGGTTTGAGCCTGCTGGTAATTTCAGTCAGGGAGGATCTTAAGGAGGTGGAAACCGTCATTCTTTAAGAATAGGTCATCTGAACCTACTTCCTCTATAGCTAATGCTCCATCTCAGAGGTCTAAGATTAATCGAAAGGCCGAAACGAAGCTCCACCGATCCTGGCGCATGACCGACCGTGGTTTCCAACACCCTACTTGCAACACTTGTGGTAAGAAACATTCAGGGGTATGCTGTTCGGGCATGGATGACTATTTTGGGTATGGTCAGCCAGGTCATTTTCTGCGGGATTATCTGTCAGCAAAACACAATACCGGAGGCAACAGTAATATAGCTCAGTCCATTAATTCAGTAGCTCCTCGAAATTCTCAAGCACAGCAGAGGCGTGGGACAGCAAAGTCTGGAAATATGGTCAGTGGTCAGAACCGTCTATATCCACTGTCAGGACGTCAGGATACAGAGGCCCGTGGAGATGTTGTCACAAGTATGCTAATAGTCTTCACCTTCAATGTTTTTGCTCTTATGGACCCAGGATTAACTCTATCTTATGTAACTCCTTATATTGCTAAGAAATTTGAGATAGAATCCGAAAAGTTGCATGAACCCTTTGAAGTAGCCACACCAGTTGGGGAATCAGTTATAGCTAGATGTATCTATAGGGGTTGTACAGTGTTAATCTACCACTGCAGTACCATAGCAGACTTAATAGAATTAGAGATGGTAGACTTTCATTTAATCATGGATATGGATTGGTTAGAGTCTTGTTATGCCTCAGTGGGTTGTATAACTAAGACAGTAACCTTTGATTTTTCTGATGAACTTATAGAATGGAAAGGTAATTCAGCAGTACCTACGGGTAGATTTATTTCTTATCTTAGAGCCAGAAATATGATTTCCAAAGGGTATATTTACCACTTAGTTCAAGTCAGGGATGCAGATGCCCAGACTCCAACTCTTCAGTCAGTACCCGTTGTCAGTGAGTTCCCAAAAGTCTTTCCAGCTGATTTACCCGGAGTCTCTCTCGATAGGAAAACTGACTTTGGGATTGACCTAGTTCCCGATACTAAGCCGATATCTATTCCACCATATAAAATGGCCCCAACAGAATTGAAAGAGTTAAAAGTTCAGTTGAAAGATCTTCTTGACAAGGAATTTATAAGGCCAAGTGTCTCACTTTGGGGCGCGTAGGTCTTGTTTGTCCGAAAGAAAGATGGATCCTTACGTATATGTATAGATTATCGCCAGTTGAACAAGGTCACCATGAAGAGCAAGTATCCCCTTCCCAGAATCGATGACTTATTCGATCAACTCTAGGGTGCTCAGTGTTATTCTAAGATTGACCTCAGTTCAGGCTACCATCAGTTGAAGGTTAAGAAAGTTGATATTTCAAAAATCGCTTTCAGAACTCACTATGATAATTTCGAATTTCTTGTCATGTCGTTTGGGTAGACGAATGCACTAGTAGCTTTCATAGATCTTATGAACAGGGTCATTGTATTTATTGATGATATTTTGGTGTACTCCCGTGAGGCTGACCATGCAAAGCATCTCAGAATAGTGTTGCAAACACTCAAGGATCGCGGACTTTATGCTAAATTCTCAAAGTTTGAGTTTTGGCTAAAGTCAGTGGCATTCCTAGGCCATGTTATTTCAGGTGAAGGTGTTAAAGTTGATTCTCAGAAAATTGACGCTGTTAAAAATTGGCCCAGACCCACCTCAGCATCAGATATCAGAAGTTTCTTTGGTCTGGCTGGTTATTATAGGCGGTTCGTGGAGGGATTTTCCTCTATCTCAGCTCTGTTGACGAAGTTGACTCAGAAAAAGGTTAAATTTCAATGGTTAGATAAATGTGAATAGAGCTTCGAAGAGTTGAAGAAGAGATTGACTTCTACTCCAGTTTTGACGCTACCAGAACGGACCGAAGACTTCGTTGTATATTGTGATGCTTTGGGAATTAGTCTCAGATGTGTTTTAATGCAGTATGTTAAAGTTGTGGTTATGCATCTAGACAACTTATGGCTCATGAAAAGAATTATCCGACTCATGACCTAGAATTGGCAGCTGTGGTTTTTGCACTTAAGATATGACGTCATTACTTGTATGGAATGCATGTGGTTATTTTCACCGATCATAAAAGCCTGCAGTATATTTTCAAGCAAAGAGAGTTGAATCTTAGGCAGAGAAGATAGTTGAATTACTTAAGGACTATGATGTGGATATTCTCTATCATCCAAAGAAGGCAAATGTTGTAGCCGATGCTCTTAGTCAGTGTTCCATGGGAAGTTTAGCTCATGTTGATGCAGACAAGAGAATTATGACCAAGGAAGTTCACCGTTTGGCCAATCTTGGAGTTTGACTTTTGGACTTCGAGGATAGCGATGTAGTTGTTCAGAATAGAGCCCTTTCCTTCTTAGTCGTTGAGGTTAAAGAGAAACAGTATAAGGATCCCTATTTGTTGTATTATTATTAAGAGGGATTCACGAAAAGCATAGATTGATGACTTTTAAATGAGTGGGAGATGACAGTACCTTGAGATACCGAGGCAGATTATGCCTTCTAGATGTAGATAGGCTCAGAGAGCGAATTATGTCAAAAGCTCACAATTCTAGGTATTCCATTCATGCAGGTTCCACGAAAATGTACCATGATCTTAAGGAGATTTATTGGTGGAACGATATGAAAAAGAATGTAGCATATTTTGTGGCTAAGTGTCAAAATTGTCAGCAACTGAAAGCCGAACAACAGAGGCTTGGTGGCTTAGCTCAGTATATTGATATTCCCGTTTGGAAGTGGGAGATGATAAATATGGATTTCATAACAAGTCTACCTCTTTCAGCTAGGAAGCATGATTTGATTTGGGGGATTGTGGACAGACTTACGAAGTCAACACTTCTTGCCGATTTGAAGGCAAAATTCGGCGAGGACTATGGCAAGTTGTATGTTCGTGAAATTGTTAGACTTCGTGGGACTCCAGTGTCCATTATTTAAGATCGTGGTGCTCAGTTTACAGTAAAATTTTGGAGATCCTTTCAGAAAGGTTTGGGTACAAAATTTAATCTCAGTACAGCTTTTCACCCAGAGTGCACCATTCAGACCCTTGAGGATATGTTGAGGGTATGTGTAAATGTAATTGGATGATCACCTGCCTCTTATTGAGTTTGCTTATAATAATAGTTACCGTTCTATTATTGGGATGGCACCTTCTGAGGCCTTGTATGGGCGCCAATGTAGATCACCGATTGGTTGGTTCAAAGTTGGTGAAGCAGAGTTGTTGGGACCAGACTTGGTCTACCAAGCTATAGAGAAAGTCAAGTTGATTCAGATAGTTGAAAACCGCTCAGTGCCGCCAGAAGTCTTACACAGATGTGAGATGGATAGACTTAGAGTTTCAAGTTAATGATTGGGTGTTTCTTAAAGTTTCTCCTATGAAGGGTGTCATGAGATTTGGTAAGAAGGGGAAGCTTAGTCCCTGCCATGTTAGACCATATAGAGTCCTACGAAAGGTTGGACAAGTGACTTATGAGCTTGAGTTGCCACAAGACTTGATTGCTGTGCATCTAGTGTTTCATGTGTCCATGTTGAGAAAGTGTGTGGGGGACCCGTTGTTGGTTGTCCCGACTGATAACATAACGGTCAACAATAGTTTGACTTATGAAAAAGTTCCAGTGGAGATCCTTGATCGTCAGGTTCGCAAGCTAAGAATGAAAGAAGTGGCCTCAGTAAAGGTCCTTTGGAGGAGTCAGAAAGCCAAGAAGGCTACGTGGGAAGTCAAAGAAGACATGAAGTCTAGATATCCCCATCTCTTTGAAGAGTCATCAGAAAATGTTGAAGGTAATGTATCATCCCATTTAGATTTCACTCTATAGTTCCATGCTTTAGTATCCGATCAGATCGATTATTCCTATTTGTTTAGCCGTGGGTAGCTAACCAATTTAGTATCCCTTTTCGTTCGGCTTTCGGGTGATTCATTTGGTTAGTGGACACGTGCCTTAGCGACCACCCTTACCGAGTAATCCATCGATTTGGCGAGGACAAATGATCCCAAGGGGGAAATATTGTGACACCTTAGACCCTCAACTAAGCTTTGACCATGATTCTAGACATAGAAAATCAGACAGAAGTTTTGGTGCAGGAAACTAGAAATTTCAGGTCAAGTACGGGATCTAAGTGCAGGACGCACTTGGAAGGACGGGACGTATTCCTATCCTGTACTTCTATAGGAAAATCGGGATACTCCTTGATTTCAAGGAATTGAGATGAGCACTTGACATTCCCGGTACTTCAAATAAGAGTTATCATGCAGTATTGGAATGGCACCGTATAAAGCTTAACTATGTTCGCAGTTGAATTTTGACATTCTGGGTTGGGATCGGACGGTATTCCTATGGAGAAAAGTCCGTTACTTCGCCGGGGAAAAATCGGTATAAATATGTCCATGTTGACATTCCGTGGAGACCCTACGGGTTATCCCTAGAACGTAGTCGATAGTTTGACTTATGAAGAAGTTCAAAGGGAGAATCCTTGATCAACTATTCCAAGTGGAGAATGAAATATTGCTTATGAACTTTTGGAGGAGTCAGAAAGTTAAGGAGGCTACGTGGGAAGAAGAAGAGGACACGAAGTCCAGATATCCCATCTTTTGAAGAGAGTACGTTGCGAAGGTAATTTATCTTCCCATTGGAATTTCATGATTTCCCTATTTCCATGCTTCGGTCGAACGACTCGGCCCCGCCACACCTTTCGGTTCGCCCTTCATGTGTTCATGTCGGTAGAACTACATATGTCTCGGCGATCCTCCTTGCGAAGATTAGGACGAACGATCCCGTACTATTGTAACACCTATCATTTTGAATAAGCTTTGACCCTATTAGAAAATCGGATTATGGAGCTAGAAACATGAAATTTAGTCAACATTAAGCGGAATCCAATGGGATAATTATAATAAACACACTCTATCCGTTATTTAAAATAGTTAATCTTGGAATTTGACATTCAAGTACGAGACGGCCATTAGTGCGGCCGTAATTTTGGGTGAGGTGCCCGCACTTCTGAAAAATTAGCTACTAGGTTTTGACATTCCGGTCGCCACAAGTGTGCGGCCATTTTAAAGTACGGACGTACTTGGCATCCTTACTTATAGAATAAATGAGGATAACTTTATTTTATTATTTTTCAAAACCACCGAACCCTAAAACGACCTGCTCTCCTCCTTCATCACCAAAAACACTAAGGTAAGCAATCCTAGCCTATTCCAAGTGGATTCTAACATATATTTATGAACATCAAGCAAGAAATCATTGTTCTTAACCTAGGATTTTCAAGAAAACCCATATAAGGGTTCAAGACTTAGGCTTTTGGGATTCTTTTCAAAGTTCAGACCTTTCTTGCAAAGTTTGGAGCATATACAGGTATCTGAAGCCAACTATCTACGTTAGGGAATGTTTATAATTTTCCCTACGCCTCATTCAACATGCTTATCAGTAATTTTACTCGGAATACAGTATAGCCCTAGTTTCTTAAATAGTTGTAGAACTGCTATCTTAGGCTTTTGGGATTCTTTTCAAAGTTTAGACCTTTCTTGCAAATTTTGGAGCATATACAGGTATGTGAGGCTAACTATCTACGTTAGGAAACGTTTATGATTCTCCCTACGCCTCATTCTACATGCTTATCGTATTTGACTCGAAATACAATTTAGCAATTTTTTGAATAGTTGTAGAACCCTTATCTTTTAGGGTTATAGTTTCATAATTCGTTCATGGTAATCATTTTGAATATATTGAACTTATTTAATCATAATAGACTTTTGTATTGACATCAATCGTAAATTGTTTCGGTTAAACACGGTGTAAACACGATTATTGGCTTAGGTTCTAATCGAATACGTATCATGCTATCGGTTATAGGCCATAATTGTTTAATGTTGAACACACGTTCGGTATTTTTGGGCCCTAGGCCACGATTTATATTTTCGATCTCGCATACATTATTTGGGCCGTGCTTCGTTTATATTCTGAATAGGAGTAATTCTTCATTCAAAACGGGGAGTACTTCAGATTCTTACTTTCATGTTTAGTTCGGTTTCAGTTTCAGTACTTGTATCTTCTTTCAGTTGTTTTACATACCAGTACAATTCAAATGTGTTGATGTGCCTTTTTATTGCTTGGGGCACATCTCGTGATGCGGTCAACGATATACGGAGTTAACAATCCGGCTAGCTAGGGCTACTCTCGTATCGGTACACCGAGTGAGCCCCATTTCCTCGGGGCGTTATCTGTCGCACTTTCCGGTTTAGATAGCATCTTTCAGTATTCTTTAGAGGCTTTATAGACATAGTTCAGTCGGTCAGATATTAGCAGTCTTTTATGTATTAGACTTGTTGGCTATTTATTCAGATGTTTTAGACTTAAACCAAAGATTTCTGCATTCACTACAAAAAAATGGGTAATTTGCGGAGGTTGAAAGTTGCAATTTGTGGGGGTTTTAGCCTCCTCAAGCGATTAGCGGAGGCTAAAACCCCCGCGATTTTCAACTCTCAACCTCCGCTAATTACTTATTTTTTTGTACTGATTTAATATATTTTCAGTCAGACTTTTTAGTAGATCAGCATGTGTTAGTCCTATTTCCTTATTATTGCATGTTTTGATATCACATGTTAATTCAGCCATCTTATGGGTTCGCTCGGTCACATGCAGTTAGGCATTGAGTACCATGTTACGCCTAGGCCATGGTTCGGGGCGTGGCACTTAAGTATTTCCAAAATATCCATTTCTCGCCCAAAACTCATCTGAAAGCCTTGGAAATCGCGTCATCCCTTCACGCAAGTCATAAGCATCAATACAAAGCTAATAGAACCTACAAATTTTGAATTTGGGTCTTATTTCTTCCCATGACCATCTTTTCACCATAAATCGGAATATTAAATACTGAAAACATTTAATTATCAAAAATCAACCAAACGAACTCTAAAATTAGCTCAGTCAATTTCTATAGGTCATAAATAATATTTCAAATCTAACGAAATCTTCAGGTCGCCAATCAAAGCACGTTTTCCCAAAACAAACATTTTATTCAAATAATTGAATGTCGGATTTTCCAAAGTAAAACCTTCTCCCAAAGTGAACCAAACGGTATCCGTTTGACTTCAAAATTTACAAGCAAGTTAAAATAATTATCACGGAGCTTCTGAAATAGACGACACACAAAACAAGGGATCTATACTCAAAACGGCTGACCGTGTCATTACACAATCAAGCCCAATTGTAAATTATCTTAAGCCAACCCCTGAAAAACTGGCGGGTTGGAGGATCATTTATTTTTGGGCTCATTGTTACAACCCTAGTTTTTGGTCTCTGATAGGTTGGTGATAGTTCCACCTTAAATTAAATAAGAATAAGAGGGTAAACGATTGCTCGTAAAATTAAAGTGTGTAACTGACTTCTTCAAATAAATTCTAAAATAACTTATATATTTTCCTATTTTATTACTGGATTAAAAATAAATGGTGCATCCATCTTAATTTTGAATGTGTGCCGCACCTCGTCTGACATTTGAAAGTGCACATATCATGATGGCCTTATCAGCAAATATGAACCAAAAGTAAAATTGTTACTCCATTCGATCCATAGTATAGGTATTTTTTATTGGGAAAAGTACACAAATAGCTATCCGGGTGAAACTATTGACACTCGGTGGCTCAAGAATCTGAAAAGTCATTTTTTAGACCTTTTAAAATAATTTCATTTTCTAGCAAATTTTCAACTGATTACAAAGATATGTATATAAATTGTATCATTGTTGTATATGTATCACTACTGTATATGTGTAGAAAATGTATCATACGTATTAAAACTGTATCATTGTTGTATAGAATGCGTATCACTACTGTTTATGTATAGAAAAAATGTATCGTACTTATAGAAACTGTATCATTATCATATAGAATATATATATCCCAACTGTATATGTATAGAAAATATATTATTGTTGTATAATTTGTGTATAATATATGTATAATCAACGCATAATAAGTGTAATAATGTATACGCAACAATGATACACATATTATACGGCAAGAATTATCGGAGAAAAAATGGAGATAGCCGGAAAAGTTTTTCCTGCCAGATCTGTATCTAACGACCATAGATGGACATAAACCAGTAAAAACAAGGTCGCCGGAGGGAGAATAGAGGACTATGGCGTTGCTTCCACGTCAAAAAGGCTAGAGGAACACCGAAAAACATAAACACAGTCAAATCTGTGTGATTTGAATGGATACGACGTCGTCTTACTCGTCAATGGCATCAGCAAATAATAGAGATGCTCCGGTGACCACGGCGGAGTTGTTCGCCACCTCAGAACTTGCGAAGGAGGCTGCGTTCTGTCGCAGCTCCGTCATCGGCCAAAGAAACATAGAGGAGAAAGTGAGAGGCGGATGAAACAGAGGAGAAAGTTGGCTAGGGCAACTTTCCTCAACTTCAAAGCAAAAGATATTTATGGTTTCTTCGGTCCTTTCATTACTGAAATAAAGATGCGTTTGCTAGAAATGTATTTAATTTTATCTTTCAAAGAAATATTCTCTTTGTACATATCCTAGAGGCATCTTTGTAATTGAGATATTGAATTGTACTATTGTTTATAGCTCAACTGCGCAACATGGACTATTGGATTCAAATTTGACGGGGAACTGTTGATTTCTACGGAGATTCATGAGTGTGTTCTACGAGAATTGAGTTATTACGTAAAAGAGATCTTCATATCTATTTTCCTTAGGTTGTTTTGTTGATATTTCTTGATTCTTTTTGATGAATACATGCTTTCGCGGCAAATGGTTAAGGAAAGCAAAGACCAGAATGGTGGTCCCCAAGATCACAACAAGACTATGATAAATTCTATATTTCGTTCTGAGAGTAGAGGCGGATCCAGAATTTTAAGACGGCGGAGCACTATTATCTTAATATAAATGCCAACAAAAATTTTAATGACGAATGAGGGATAATACTGTGTCGGACCGGTCACTAATAGCGTAGCAGTGACGAAAATATAAGTATATAGGTCAAATATGTGTAATAAATAAAATTTAACACAGTGAAGTAAATAAAAGAGATAGCTCAATGGCTAAGGTTGTGCAACATGTGGTGACAGGGCAGGTTCGAATCTGGACGAGCTCATTTAACGCTTATTGTTTTCCTAAAAATATGCTCAAAAAAATAATTAAAAGTGACATTCGGGTTTGATCCGGGGTGACATGTAAGGGAAGCAGCAGCTGAAAACAACATGTTGTTAACACCTAATTGTTGACTTCCCATAATTAATTTTTATTACCCAGAGTCCTTGAATATTAAACGGAGTGAAATGTGTATTCTTAGAAGTCAAAATGATTTTATAGAACTATTTAGATAATATTTTACCATCCTTGTGTGGTAAAATAATTTTTATAATGTTATAAATCATGTGGAAATTAATTTTCAATAATTATGATAAATTTGCTAAATTTAATCAAGAAATAATTCAAAATAATTATTTATTTAATTGTTTAAATTATCAGAAATTAATTAGCAAATGTTTTACTCAATTTAATGCAAGGAATCTGATTAATTAATTAAATTAATCATTTTTATCCCTCAATTCTTATTTAATCAATTTATTAGAATTTATCATAATTAACTGAGTGTTTAATTGTGGTTTATTATGTAAATTACCCATTAAATGACTATAATTGAAATAATCAATTAATAGTCCAATTATGGCCAATTGAAAATCAATTTCCTTAATTGATGTCATTATTGCAAAATTGGCCTTTTAATTGTTATTTAGTTTAATTGTAACCTTATATGAAAGGGCCAAAAATCATTGTCCGAGTAATTAAGGTCATTTTTGCAAATGTTACCCTAAGATGGCTAATTGGACCAAACAAGGCTATAAGTGAAATAGCCTGATCCTAAAATTAAGCCAATTAAGGCTATGTTTGCAATTAAAGTCCTTTTATACAGTTGACTATGTCTCTAGAATTAATTTTGTTATAGTTTGGTCATGTTTGAAATATTTCTTCACTAAAATGTTTAAATTTGGGCTATCTTTTAAAAAAAGGTCAATTTTACCCTCCCATGTATACACATGTATACACAAGTATACAAGTATACACATGTGTATACATGTACACCATGTATACATGTGGGCTGTCTCATTTATTTCAAAAAAATCTGAGCCTAGCCCAGGCCCAAAGGACCGTGACCCGGCCCAGTTGGCTTATAACATATAAGCCATGTCCTTCAGCCAAACGCGCCCTTTTATCATTTTATTTTCTCCACTAGGGTTTCATTAGAAAACCCTAGCGCCGCCAGGGGGCGATGGACCCGCCATTACGTCATTCAGGCAAATTTACAAGCGTACTTCGCCTTTGCCAGGTCTGGTATGCCTATTTCAAGCAACGCATTTAATGTTTTGATTTTCTCATTCCAAATACGGTCCAAACATGGTATATCTTCTCACTTTTTCTCTATCACTTTACTTTTTCGTGTAGCAACGGTCAAAATACTGAGAAGTTTTAATGGTTTTTGTTGTGTTGCAAGTTTGAATCAACGAATCTTATTGGTTTGCAAAAAACTGAGGAGATCAACTCATTTGGGATTAAATCTAACCCTTTATTGTTCATTCGCTTATTTTTAGCCGTTGATATTGTTTATGATAACCTGCTTTTGAGAAATTTCAAAGTCCCACATCGTTGGGAACTTAAGGTGTTATGATTTAAGGGTATCTGTAAATAGAAACCCAACTTTGCAAAGAAAGGGATCTGGAAAATTTTCACATAGAAAAGAACTCGAAAAAAACCTAGGGTTTCAATAATTTTGAGACCTTTAACCTTTTTTTGAGTTAGTTAAAAAAAAAAAAATTGTATCTCTTTTGTTCTTTGGGTTCGTGGTTGAGTCAATTTGGGGAGGAAAGAATCTCTAAGTCCAAATCTTGACTTAAGGCTGCACACAAAGGAGGTAATTTTCCTTCTATCTTTGATTTTTCCATTTCATGTTTCCTTAGTTTGTTCTGTGCTAGTCTATTTATTAGTTTTGATAGAATTTGTGTGTTTTTATTATTTAATATAATGTAGTTTAATATATCTATGTGTGGGATTAGCCCAGTTTAATTAGGTATGTAGCTCATATTTTTACTCAGTTTGATTTTTAGCTGGAGTAGATCAGATTAGGAGAGCTAGATTTAAAGTGTGTTGATTATGTGTACATTAGTTTTGTCCTTAATAACTAAGTCTACTTGATATGTTTATATAATATGATTTAGTCAAAATATGCCACATGATTTTGGCTTTAATAATCTGATTAGTCCCAATCAAACATGTTTCATTTGTCAGTACATCCAACCTGTTTATAATAAAGGTAAGGTTCTATAGTTTAATCCTAATATAGTATAGAAATAGTGCTTATGTATTATTTAAATTAGATTAGCCCTATCATGAGTTGTTTGTCTTGACTTAGTTAGGCATTGATTCTTTAAGTCTGACCTGTGTGGTCAAATATGCCCTTCTTCTATTTATTTCATGTCTAAATTTATTCATGTCCAACATGTATTGTGTTGCTTAAACAATGTGTATTATTATCTTGTTGGGAGCTAGTTAGATGATTGTTAGATATTGTTGGCTTGAATATGATTGGTAAGATTAAGTTTTAAACTTGACTGTTTTGCTATAACTTGCCTAAGCTAGTTTTGGTCCTTTTGGCCTAGTTTCTTATGTTTGATAGGTAATACTGCAATAATACTAAGTATGGGAAACTTTTTTGATTGAACCTGTTGAGTTAGACCATGTTAAATTTATTACTCCTATCTTGTTGTAATTTCTGCTGAATCTGGTACCTTGAGATATCATGTTTGGTTTTGTTTAAGCTAGATCACTGTGAAGAACAACTTGTGTAATCTTTGTACTTTGTTTGAAATTAGGAGTCTTTGGCTTAGTTAATAATGGTGTTTGTCTATTACTTTTGCTTGATCTGAAACTGCCTGCACACTACTCCTAATGAACTTTAAAACTAAAATGGTACATGAATATCTTTGGGGTTTTGTTTAAACTGAGATTGCACCTTTAAAGATCAAGATGACTTGTCTATGTTGACCAAGGTCTTTACATACCCCCCTTGGATAATTATGAGGCTTATGTCATCAGGATTGATTAATTAGTTTCAAGTTAAAAGTCCCAAAATGTGTTTTAAGTGTAAGAATTCATAATCAGTATTTTTTCTTAATGCTTGCATTCATAGTCTGTGAGACTCATGATAATTATTAGGAACCTTGTGTTTGGTGAGATGAGATGAGATGTTGATCTTTTGAACCTGCTACATATTGCCTCATGGGGCAGTCCTGCATAGGACATATCTTAACTTGCAATAGCTATAGCATTATCATTGTTACTTAGTTTAAAAAATGACTTCAAAAACTGCTGCCCTGCTTGTTTCTGCCCTTGTCTTATTGTTTCCCTCTATCTGTGTCTAATTAAAAGAATTGTTTGCAAAAGTGAATTTGAAGATAGTATATAGTGAGTGTGTGATCATGGACTTGAAAGACTGGCAAGAGGCTATCATTGGATGTTGAGTGATCATGGGTGTGACTTACCTAGAGTAAGGCATAAGAAATGATGAAGCTTTGAGTTTTCCAGTCAAAATTCAGCCTAATCTCCTTATTCGAAGATCGGGGTTCCCCATATGAACTTACATCCTATGGCATCCTTTGAGTAAAAAAGAGGGTAGGAATATTTGTAATCATATATCTTCTTGACATTTGACTTGTAAATCCCTCCCTTTTTTCTGGATTCTATTTGCTTTTGTTTGGTTGAAACCTCTCTATATTTTAGGGTCTATAATCTTTTTAACAATCTGCCTTGGGGAGCTATTTGTTTTTCTCAATAATGAATGAAGGATATACCTGGATATACAAGGTATACTCAAACCCTATACACCTCACAAGTGTATAGAGGTTAGTATATCCAGTGTATATAATTTATATCACTACTATAAGCCTGTTGACATTAATTAATATTGTATTAGTTTGAGGGGTCTGGGGCCAGTTTCTTGGGCCTTCTCTGATAACTAAGTGTAATTCATGGTTAGCCCAATTTGTTGTATTTCTGATAAGTGATACTACTTAGGCTTAAGGTTCTTTTCTCATTATTATTTAATTTGGGCCTGACTGTCTCTTGAAGGTGTTACACTATTAAATTTTGTCATACATTCGACTGGTTGTAGATTATGTGTGTGTCATAGCTAGTTTTTTATGGTAAGCTGTGCATACAAATATTGATACTTTCTCTCTTGTATACCATAAGCTTAACACATAAATGGAGATGCTTAGTAGCACTCAAGGATTAAGCTTAAGCCTTCCCTGGTGTCTATCATGCCTGGGGTTCCTAGAAACCCCTTGGATCTTGTGCGGCATCGTAACAAAGGGTGGTTTTTTCTTTTAACTATTATGTATCTCCATGGGTGTGTATATCCATGGTATATTGGTTTGAAGTTGTGTACATTTGTATGGCATTGCCTACTTTTTATTTTAAGAGAAATGGTCGTGTGGGCTTTTCTATATGTTTTCAATGTTTGGGTCTGTTTCTATGTTGTCTTGATATATATGGGCCTTGGGTTATTCACAAATCTTGGGTCTATTTTGTTTGTTGTCCATAGTCTATGTATACCCAGTCAGGTTCTTATCCTATTAAATGACGAATGGAATGCCTTATACATATATGTATTATACTAGCATGCTTTTGTTCGCAATTCTTAGCTTAAACACGTCCTAATCCTTATTCCCTTTTTATTCTTGCTTGCATGAAATGTCTTGGCTTGGGCGACTTCCATTTGCATAAAACCATTGCGATGAGGGCCCAATAACCAATTCTTGATCGAGTCCGTCAAAATAAAATAGGAAGGGAAGCTAAATTATTTGAAGGCCCAATTATGGGTGAAAATAGTCTACTGGTGGACTTGGTAGGCCCACTAGCCTGAGTTTCTTCCTTTATTTTCATATCTGTTCATGTATGTGTATTTGTAAAAACTCTTGCAAAATATTGGAACCCTACGCATGTGTAGAACCTAGGAAATCAACTTTTAGTGCTTTAGGAAAGTCGGCAAACTTTTTTTAAAAAAACTGGGATAACAAGCAATTTTCACGTGGTAAATCAAACTTAGATAATCTTTTCAAATTGTTTTAAGTGACGTTGTTTGTGGCAAAGAATGTAAAAAATGGGATTTTTTTTTTTTAATTCAAGGAAAGGGAGTAAATGACCAAATGTTTTTCTTCAAAATGGTAAAGTAGTGAAGCTTTTGGTACATCATTTGTGACTCTAAAAGGAAGCTGTTTGACGTTCTTTTTCTGGAGTTAAAACCGTGTTGAAATAAGTTCATGGAAAAACTGAAGGAATTGCTTTTTGGTTTGGATGTCTTGAAAAGAATTGATACATTTTAAAAACTGGAAATGGGCTGTAAGTTTAAAATCTGATAAGAAAAAGGTTAATTTGGGCTTGGAAGCCCAAAAACAAATGGATTGAAAATAAAGAGAATTACACTTGGACCAAATGGAGGTATGATGGATTTCGGACTGTGGAAACAGTTAGACTTTATGGGCTTCAAAAAGATAATTTAGACCTAAAGAGACTTTCGTTTCTACATATACCTATATATACATATGTATAAATATAGGAGAATACTCCATATTTTCTTTAAAAAATAAAAACACATAAGAACTAAACTCATCTTATTAGGACTAGAATAGTAGCGACTTTACTCGGGAGAAATCCCAAGTGTGTCCTAGTCCAAAGAATAAAGTGAGTTGAACACTTACGTGGATTTTCAAAACCCACCTTTTCTAAGAGGAATTTTTGATAAATTTTTTCTTGAAATTATGATATGGATATAAATGACATTCTTTTTGCAGAAAAACAAAACACTTTTAAACAAATAAGTACATTAATCACACATTGAAGCTTGTAGGTCAACCGTATTCTACGGATCTTTAATACTAGGGTGCGTAAAACCTTCCTTAGGTGATCACCAGAACCTTTACCTCGAACTTTGGTACCGAAAGATTTCTCTCTTACTTGAAAAATCTTTTACCCGGTTTTCCTAGTTTTCCTTCAATAAACTAGGTGCCGACTCTAAAAACAGTAAAATTCAATTAGAGCACCAACAACCTTATAGTAACTTTTATGCCTTAACCTGCGTGAAAGCGAACCGTAACACATGCCTCAAAGATGCTTTCGTTTGTTAGAGTGCACAATTAAATATATACTAATTTCTCAAGGTATATACACCTATATATACATAATTTTTTCCGAAGGGTGGGAGTGCACTTCCATGTAGGTCCGCCTCTGTCTGAGAGTGTAAAAAAATCAATTGCATCCAAATGCGTGAAGTCTACGTCATCTTGACAAACAAAATTTGTTTCAGTATTCTTTTGTTCTCTTTAGAGAGGCTTGATAAAATCTAACCAGAAGACATGTACGTAATCAATGCCCTTTTCCTCATCTACGGCATGGATTTTTTGTATTTGCACCGCATCATGCTTTTGTTCCTTCCTTTTTCACTGTTGGTGGTGAAGGGGATGTTTTAGTGCATTACGATCCTTTTCAAGCTTAACTCAGTAGAAGGTCATATCATTTACTTTAGGGAATAAATTATAATTAGTCGGTCGACTTTCATGATTTTTCATTAATAGCCCATTGTGTTGCTCGGTCATATGAAGATGTGAAATTAGTTCAAAATATTTTCTGAACCCTATCTCTCGATATTACTGTATGAGTATATTTGAGGCATAGAAGGTGGTAAAATAATTCTCCAAAGATATCATCAATGATTTTTTTTTTTTTTAACATATTATTGCAATTGAGAAATAATTCTAAACATAGAAGAATTATACTTACAAATAGATTTAAAATCTTGTAGCTTTACATGTAACCAATCAAAATGTGCTTGTCGAAGAACGACCATCTTCATGTGGTCATATTTTACCAATTTTTCAAATTAATCCACATCATATACTAATGAATCTTTAACAATGAGATATTTCATTTTTAATCCTTCATCAGGGTGATAACATAGGAATATCGTTGCATTAGCACAATCTTGGTTTGATGCCTGATTTTTTTTTTTTATGGTGTCTGTCAGATCTATCGCATCAGGATGAATTTCAACATCAAACACCAAAGACAGATAGCTTTTGCCCGACATATTCACGACTACAAATTCAAGTTTAGAAATCCATTAATTAAGAAAAAGAAAGTCTGCAGCTTCTATATTCTTAAAATATTTGCTCAAGATGACAGAGTCTCGTGTTGATAATCAGCGTGTTATAAAATAAAGTTTACAAAGAAAGTAAAGCAAAGCAAATCTAAAGAGAGACTTGTACATTGTTTCACTTTAAACTGATATATGAATAAACTAATTTGACTTCCTATTTATAGAAGAAAAAAGAAGTTGGTGGCGAGGCTTTTCGTGAAGCTACAAAGGAGACTTTTTAAAGATTTTTTTAATTATTAAAAAAAGGTAGTTTTGTTTGTTCTGTATTTAAAATACTAATTTCTCAGTACGTATGCTGCACGTATATGTTGAATCATGTATATACATGTGATATTTCTATTTATTGTGATCTATAAAACAGTTAAATAATGAGTAAGATAAAGAAAGTAAGACTCATGTTGCACGTGCGTAGCACGTGTATATCAAGTAATGTAGTCCAAAATTTTGTATAATTATATCGATATTCAACCGTGTACAAAGAACGATCAATGTAAGTACATTATCTACGATAATTCAGAACAAAGTCCATTCCTCCAATTAGGGGTGTACAAAGTAAACTAACAAACCACACCAAACCGAGTCAAACTAAGAACAAAACCCGACTAGTGGTTTGGTTTGACTTGGGTTGGCGTTGAAACAAAAAAAATAAAATTGACCATAATTGGTTTGGTTTGGTTTTAGCTAAAAAAAATCAAACTGAACCGAACCAAACCAACCCGACGTTACATGTATTCAATTTTTAAAATATTTTATACATAAAAATATTTATTTGCAATGTAATTTATAAGTATTTCTTAAATTTTTCGTATTTTTTTTATCTATTATCATATTATTCAAGCTTGAACCTAGAATTTTGAATGTCAATAAGTTTTATATCCTATAGATGTTAGTAACTCATATAAAGTCTAAATGAAAACCAACTCAACACTAATACTAACAAAAGAAATTCAATTTACCACTAGAAATGACAATAATGTTAGATATCTATTCTTTAGTTTTGCATAATTGGTTTAGAGAGTGAAAATGCATAACTTAAGTTTTTTTTTTCTTGTCATATAATTAATACTTATTAGCCGTACTTATTTTAGCATGACTTAGTATTTTTTTATTATGGTCATTTTCTTTATGGCTTATTAATTAACAATATTTATTTTAACCGATTTTATTATCTTTTGTTGAATATTTTAATACAATGTCATTACTCTTCTCACATTTTGTGTTATTTTTTTATGAAACACCTTAATTATATAGCTGTAGCTTACTAAGACTAAAGAAATATTTGAAGTAAAAGTTATATGTTTTGTATCAAGACTATTCCGGAAAAAAAACCCGAAAAATCCGAGAAAACCAAATAACCCAAGGTTGAAAAACCCGAATTTTATTAGTTTGGTTTGGTGTTTTAATTTAAAACCTGATGCAATTAGTTTGGTTTGGTGTTTAAATAATTCGAACCAACCTGCTCTATATACACCCCTACCTCCAATAAAGCTTTAATTTATTCCGGTCATATTTTGGAGTCAGAGATTTAATCTTTCATTTTTCCAAGACATATAACATGTTATCATTCCAATCTTCAAAATAATGACGCCTGATTGCACACACCAATTGAAAGGCTTAAGATTATTGTTAGAATTAATCGTGGGGCGAGAACAACATTGCCTACCTTTTCGCGCAGCGAAAGATCGTTGAATTCACTATCGAAAAATTACCCCAATTCGAACTTTGAATCTCTTGGAAACAAGTTATGTTTCACAAACTAGATGCCTTCTTTAGTGTGTGTCTATTAATAAGTAGTAGAGAAAATCTTCTCTGTAGAAGAAGGAGAGTATGTATTTTCTTACAGAAAAGAGAGAAGCAGTTATCTTGTTTCAACCCACACAATACACGTTCATTCCCATAACTATAGTGGTTGTATGGGATTGTAACTTTCAGGGTAACTTGTCTGGTAACTCCTCAATCTTTTGGCTACTGTTGTACGTTTAGATCTAGAATTATATCAAATGGACGTGAAAACAGCTTTTCTCAATCGAGAACTAAACGAGGAGATCTACATGGAACAACCTGTAGGTTTCATCATTAAAGGCCAAAAAAAGAAAGTATGTAACTTAAAAGATTTATTTATGGCCTGAAACAGTCTTCAAGGCAGTTGTATTTGAGATTTCACAAAAAAGTGATTTCACCATGATCGATGAAGACCATTGCAACTATGTGAAAAAGTCCAATGGAATGTTTGTAATTCTTTTCCTTTACGTAACTGATATATTATTAGCCGGGAATAATTTGGAGTATGTGCAAACTGTCAAATCATGACTTTCAAAGTCATTTGACATGAAAGACATGGGTGAAGCAGACTATATATTGGGTGTTAAGATCCAAAGAGATCGTTCCAAGAAGTTTTTGAGTCTGTCTCAACAAATATGCATAAAGAAAATAGAGATCGTTCCAAGAAGTTTTTGAGTCTGTCTCAAGAAATATACATAAAAAATAAAAAAAAATAAAAAAAATTGGAATGCTTTCAAATGAACAGTTGCAAACCCATGGATACTCCTTAGCAAAAGGTGAAGTTTTAAGCCTTGAGATGCATCCAAAGACTAAAGAAAAGAAAAGGAAGACATGTCTCGAGTTCCATATTCAAATGTTGTCAGGGGCTTGATGTACGTTATGATATGTACTCGTTTGGACATTTGTTATGCCATATTCTGGTAGGTGGTATCAATCCAATCCTGGAAGAGATCATTGGAAAGCTGTGAAGAGGATGTTCTGATACCTGAAAGGAACTGCAGTTTATTCACTATGCTATAGTAGATTTGATTTACTCCTTAAAGTTTATACATATGTTGATTGGGCTGGTGACCGGAATGATAGAAAATCGACCTTGGAAATCCCTGCTGCAGCAGGAGGAAGCAACTGATCGCATTCTCAACCCCTCTTCCCGAAAGACTTCCTTTTTTGAAATTAAACCCCTCCGGCCCATGAAAATCCGACTATGTTTTCTTACTTATTAGTGGTACAATCTCACAAAAAAAAAATTGCACCCCCCTTTCGTCTTATAATAGCTGAATTCATGGCTTGTGCACCTGTAGTACAAGAAGTTATTTGGTTAAGGGTACCATAATATTCTATTGGATAGTCAAGTGGCTATTGCATAAACAAAGGATCCTAGGTACCAGTAGGACCAAAGTACAACTTCGTGAGTTATCATTGCAAGTGGACATTACAATACATACCTACGCAAAGATGATAGTTGATCCTCTTGCAAAATCAATATCTAGAGACATATTTGAGAAACATGTTGTGAATCTAGGTTTGCGAAGGATATGTTAATATTTATATATTGCAAAATATTTTAATTATAATAGTATACTCATCATAAATATTTTAATTATAATAGTATACTCATCAATGAATTATAATTGAGATTATGTTGATATTCTTTATGCATGTAATGGTATCCTAGTGAAGGATATAAGTGTGTCGAACAAGTCGCAAGATCAGCACTCTTACACGGGTGATCGCCTCTGACATCGAGGAACATGCAAAGATGAGACCTATTGACCCTTGATTATTGCAAAGTCATGTATATCTTTCCATAAAAGGTCAGTCTTAACTAGAGCTCAGACTAACGGATTACAACATCCTTATGACTTGTTTTGTAAATGAGATGCAGAGTTTCCCAAAAGGTTGGATTTGAGGATTCTTTAAAAGGAAAACTTGGGTTAGACATCTGGAGGTGTCTAGACAAAGATCTGTACGATGTTGAATGAGTAAAGTAATGAGACACATGCGCCAATATAAGGTGAGAACATCGTAGCACGTGTTTTGTACCACGTGTGCTTAGTGACCAATGGGTTAATGGGGAATGGATCCCTGCTTCTTCATTGTGTGAGACCCATAAAGTAATATTGACTTTTCATTAAAATACCCTTTGACCTTTTACTGTTCCTTGAAGTACAGATCAGTGTTGCTACCTTAGCATGTCACTCATAGCTATGAGTGATTCACAAGAATGCAGTGCATGTCTAGGAAAGTAGTTGATCTTGGATAGATAGTTTCGAGTAGAAAGGGAAGACAACTAAAATTAATAATTTAACTTGTATTCACAGGTCGACCATTACACTTACCATAAGGGTAACAAGTGTAATTGTGGATAAAGTTATAGATGAACTCGAGTTCACCTCTTTTTGAAGATGACAGATCGGATAACTAGCTACTAGAGTAGCGAGTGGTGTCTGGGGTATTGCGAATAATAAGATCCTCATGCTAGTAGTGACTTCTCTCCGCATGTGATTGGAGTCCTACGTAGAGCTCTTATAAAACCTTAATAGGTATAGCTCTTGATACTCGCAGGTCTCATAAACTATTTGTCTGTAGTAATTACGTGTGTTGTTGACATGGTACTGGTTTGAGCCTAGTCCACCATGTGAGAAGCGGGAGATGTGGGATATTTAACTTTGGATAACGGGTAGCCTATGTGGACTGACCCGACCCATTTAGAAAAGGATAAGATTGAGGAGTTACCAGACAAGTTACAAGCCCATATAACCACTATATTTTTGGTGAATGAACGTGTAGTGTGTGAGTTGAAATAAGATAATTGCTCCTCTCTTTTCTATAAGAAAATACATGCTCTCCTTCTTCTACAGAGAAGATTTTTCTCTACTACTTCTTAGTAGACACACAAGAAAGAAGACATCTAGTTTGTGAAACATAACTTTGTTTTCAAGAGATTCAAAGTTCGACTTTGGGTAATTTTTCGGTGGTGAGTTCAACGATTTTCCGCTGCGCTAAAAGATACGCAATGTTGTTCTCGCCTACGAAATTATAATTTGATACAAATTAAGAGTGTGGAGGTGTCAAGATAAAGGATTTGAAACCATTACGCAAAGAAAAAAAAAAAGAAACTAATAATGGCCATAAAATTAATCCAACTTTTTCAAAATGATTTCACGGTTAATTCATATCTTTAGTAGAACCCTTCAATACTTGAGTTCTAATACCGTTAGTTGAAGATTTTTAGTGGTTTTTTCAAAGAAAAGAAGAATTAACAAAAATTAATAAAACATTTGTTGTTTGTATGGATTAAACACATGTTACAGGTTTGAATCTTGTCACAAACAAAAGTCTTGTATGTAGGTGGAGAAAGGTAAAGGGAGACACCCAATATCCATCGAGTTTCTCGTGTTCCACTAGCTTTTAAAGATTTTTCAATTATAAAAGGAATAATATTTTTGTTTGTGCTATATTAATTTAATATACTAGCTTCTCGACATGTGTGTGCCGAGTTATGTATATACATGTAACTAGTAATGTTAAGCCCGTGTTCAGCATGTGCTCAATTCTTAGACTAAAATCCAAATGGATAATTATATTTAGATATAATTTCAAAAATAATATTTTGGTTTGAAATACTACAATTACCTACTTGTTCCTAGTGTTCTAAGTGATAAATTTACTATAATATTTCATAATTACCGTCCTTGATAAACCTTTCTTTATAAAGTAGAAGAGGTTGGTATGTTGGAATATATTGATTAATGTTTCAAATTTTCTTAAAAATAAAACTTAATTATTTATGAAATCAATTCGATAAAAAGAAAAATAAACGAAAGATTCGCAACTCTGCATTTGAATTTATTTTAAGCGAACGTCTATGTAGATTCAAGCATGTATATTTGTTAGTAATATATAAACCAGGCATATGTTTATGGCATATGTTTATCATTAGTTTTACTTCATTGTCCCTTTTTTTATCTCTATTTCTTTAGAATGCAACTCAATATCTTTTCTTCTTCGTTTCTTTTCCTAGTTGGATTGCGCTTCAAAGTTTTTTTTCTCTTTAACTATGTACTTCAATTATTCGTTATGAAGTAAATATAATTAACATTTCAAACCACAAGGTAGCTAAATGTTATAATGACAACACATGGTAGAGATTTTTGAAATTACCCTATTTATTTTCTTGTCTGCTCTTAACTTTTATTACTCCCTCCATCCCAATTTATATGAGGATATTTGACTTGGCACGCAGTTTAATAATAAAAGAAACACTTTCAAAATTTGTGTTTCAAAATAAGTCATGTAAATTTGTTTGGCTAGAAAACATTTCATTAAGGGTAAACTAAATGTTTAAAATTAATTTTTTACTAAATTAGAAATGTGTTATTTTTTTGGGATTGACCAAAAAGAAAAGTGTAAATAAATTGGGACGGGGGAGTATGTGTGTTAATTATTAAAAAGGAAGTTTGACAAGTATAAAAAGATTTTCTAGAAATTTAAATTGTACAAAAGCATTAAAAAAATGAACAAAGAGTTTTTTTTGTACTTTTAGTTACACGTGTTTCTTTTTGTTGGTGACATTAGGTTCATAACTTTTTAAGCATTTTAAAAGGACTACAAAATATTTTAAAATTACCAAAATAGAAATGGCATCCTAAGTAATAAAGAAATATAGTAGGGGTAAAAATGAGCCATATGAAAAAGTCATAGTACTTTTTTTTTCAATTATTTTTTTATTACATACGGATAGGGGAAGGAGAAATGGGGGAGAGGGTTACAATGTGGGGATTCGAACCTCACCAATAAGGCGAAAGTTCATGTAGCCAACCAACTGAGCTACTAGATCCCTTTTTAAAAAAAAAAAAAGTCATAGTACATATCATCTCCTGCAAAAAGTTAGTCAAAGAGGTCACATTACCAAAAAGGGCTTGAAAGTGCCTTTATTTATGTGTAGATGAAGCAATAAAGGATAAAAACAGGGGCAAATTTGAAAGAGGAAGCTTTTAGTTGGCAAGCCTAGTTATAATCTAATTTGAGGATGACAAAACATGTTAGATTGGCCCTTATATATATAGTAAATATTTTTATTTTTGTGATCTATAAAAGTAGACAATTAAATAATGAGTTGGATAATAAAGTAAAACTCACGCTTCTCTGCATGTGTATATCAAGTCATCTAGCACACAATTTTGTATAATTTTATCGATATTCAAACAAGTTCGTGCACGAACAACGATCAATATAAGTATTATTATCTACGATAATTCAAAACTAAGGTATTCCTCCAATAAAGCTTCAATTTATTCTTATTATATTTTGAATTCAGATATTTAATTTCTCATTTTTCCTAGACATACAATATGCATGTTGTCATCTCAAACTTCCACATAACGGCGCCTGATTACACACACCAACAGAAAGGCTTAAATTAAGAGTGTGAAGGTGTCGAGAGAAAGGACTTAAAATCATTTTGCAAAAGAAACAAACAAGGAAATTGGTAAATGACCATAAAAATTAATCCAACTCCATGTAACTCGTGACTTATGAAAAAATCTGTACATATTTTGCATGCCCCGAAGTGGCAACAATTATTATCTACTACTAAATAAACTTATCTGCGCTTAGCGCAGTATAAAACACACAGTGAATTTAGAATAATATTCCTTTTATAAAATTAGTTGAGATAATATGTATACTAAAATTTATTCTACATATTGATGGTATAACAAATATAATTTTTTTTAATCAGAATTAGAGCATCAAATGAACTGTGCAGCTGTTTATTATCAAATTTCTTTAAGAAAAGATTTTAAAATTTTCACACCCACATGGGCGCTTATATAATAATATAATTTCAGGCTTCCAGAAATACATGTTATATATTTGTGAAACAAGTTCCACGATGACTCAAATTAAAGCTACTTACATATCTTTATTTCTTTTCTTTTAACCTATTATATTTATTCATTGCAGTAATGCAAGCCCAATTATCTTCTTGAATTGATTCTTTGTCCACAAGAACGAAGGATAAGAGAAAGTGGCCGTAGTAGGTTCTTGAGAGAAGCACATAGTTTCGCGTCATCACCATGAAAATTTATATTCTTTTTTCTTCAAAATAATAAATGTCTTTGTATAAGAGAATTAGTAGTTGTATAAGAGTTCGACTAAAAAGAAAGTAAATATTCTATCATAAATGCATATTATAGAGTAGATGAAAAATAAATTTTAACACATTAAGAACAAAGATCTAATCGAGTAATCAACCTAAAACAAGGTTATGCAGTTTTAATTAAGTCTAGTTAGTAATATAGCTGGAGTTTTTGTGGTTGAGTTTTTCAATATTGTAATTTTGCTTTCACTTTCGTGCATAGGATTTTTTTTTCTCTTCTTTTATTTAGGAGTTAAGGGATCCGAACAATTACACTACGTCGCTTGATTTCATGTTGCTTGCATTACAAATTGACAATTGGATGTTAGCAGAACATACAGGACAAGTTTCTAAATTAGAAAAGAAAAAAAACTACATGTATATACACAAAGTTCATATAGATACATTTTATACACCCTAAGTTTGAGCTCACAACTTTGACAAAGGATGATAGACAAAGGAGACTTAAAATAAAGAACAACTTGTCAATTTTTATTAGTAGAAAATGCTTAATCAAATGCTACAAATGAGAACAGAAGAATATTCCATCCACAGTTCAAGAAGATCAATTCAAATGTAGAATAAATAACAAAGTTGGCTTAAGGAAAAGTAAAGTAGAAGGAAGTTGAGACTTCTGTGTTTGCCTCATAAAGAAATTACACCTTTCACATACATTTATCAAGTTTACAATATTTTATTTGTAAAATATATACTCCTATAAGTTACCTTATAAACTTGTTCGAAGAAGTCAGTAACACACTTTAACTTCACGGATTATCTCTTACTCGTTACTCCCATACTTAATTAATGTAGATTTATTATCCCTTAAATCTGATGTGGCAAAAAATATGTTATCGCCTTCCTAGACGCATATGAAAAAGGAAAAAAAAAAAAAAAAAAAGATTAAAAACGGATTTTACTGTACTCTTATCATCTTTCAATTGAATCTTATCAATTAATTACAGTTAATTATTTATATTTTCAATAGTTTTTGCGTTATTTCTTTATATTTTCTTTTCTTTTTTACTCTCTCTTTGTCCTTAATTTTCATCTTTATCTCCATCATGTTTCTCTTTGTCCTTTTTATCTTTCAATAAATTTTCTTGTCGCTTTCTTATTTAGAAGAAGATGGCTGGTTGTTGGGGTTCTTGGAGGTGATTAAATTTATCTTGAATAATTTTCAACTTGTTTTTTCTTTTTGGTACCAATCATTTTCAACTTGTTCGGATATCACACTGACTCTCTTTTACGAAGGAAGAAGACAAGACCATGTTGAAATGTTTTAATGGTAGGGGGATACCAATATATAAATTAGTTTTTAACTTAGACAAGATAATAGAGATTCTTCGTGACTTTTTAGATTGTGACTTATCAAGTTACTTCAGTGATGAAAAGGAGAGGAGATGGTGTACTAGGGATTTTTTTTTAACAAGGAAAATAAAGAAATTTAAAAGGTTTCCCATGTGGATGCTCATGTGGAACAAGTCTAGTCCAATTCTCACATTATGAATGGTTTTTGGCACGAATGTCAAATAGACGGGTTGAGCTGAAATTGAAGAGGCTACAATGAACTGAACTAAAAATCAGGTTGCGTCCTGACCCTCTCAAATTTACCATTGAGTTAATATGGGCTGAGGTAAAATGGGCGAAAAATTGAGTTTCATCATGACCCGCTTAATATAACCAAAAACCCAAGAAAAAAAAACTTTTTACAACTTTTGTTAATGTGAAATTCATTTTTTTTGGAGGGTGGTGGTTTTTTTTTTTGGAGGGGGGTGGGGGTAGAAGGGGGTGGTAGGTGTTGGTAGGTGGGGTAAATGGGTCGCGCTTGACTTAGCGATGAATGTTTGACTTGGTGAAAACAGAAAGCGAGTTGAAGTTGACGATTAAATTGGGCTAAGCTAACAATCATTTTAAAATGGTCATACTTGAACGGATTACAATCTAACCCAATTTTAAATTATCTTGAGCCAATCAATGAAAAACTGGCAGGTTGGTGGGTCATTTATTTTTGGCTCATTATTATAACTCTAGTTTTTGTCTCTACTAAATTGGTAATAGTTCGACTTTAAATTAAGGATTAAATAAGAATAAAAAGGTAAAAGATTGCTCGTAAAATTAAAGTGTGTAACCAACTCCTTCGAATAAATTCAAAAATAACTTATATATTTTCCCCATTTTATTATAGGATTAAATATATGATGCGAATTTTGAATTTGTACCACTTCTCGTCTGACATTTGAAAGTGCACTTATTATGATGACATTATCAGAGATATCAACCAAAAGTAAAATTGTTATTCCATCCAGTCCATATTATATGTAAAAAAAATTACTGAGTATCTTATTTCAGAATCGTTATTTAAGTAATATCCGCTTTGTGTATTTTTTTTGTACGAGTACCCACTGCTTCTTCTCGCTCAGGCGCACGTGTCTGTAGTTTCAACTAATTTTCACATGTAGTTAATGCATATATGCATGATTGAAGTGCTAGCATACTTGAAGGAAAAAAAAGTGTGTTATCTGAGTTTGTTAGACTTGTTGTTTTTTGACAAATTGGTGATTGAAGTTTGTTCTTTATGATATATGAAACTTATGTTTTAAATTTAAGTTTATTTAGAAAAGATTTAGGTATTGAATCGTGTGTTGGATTATTGAAATTCGAAAAATAAATTATTATTTTTTGTTCAGACACCTGGAATTTCAACCCCCTTTTTACATGTATTTCAGTCATGTATGACTGAGGTGTAGACATACATGAAAAAATTGTTTTTGACAAAAAACTCAGACACACTGACTAAAATTTTAGCCTACTTTACATGTACTTCATGTACGACTAAAGGTCAGGTATACATGAAAAAATCAGACATACATGACTGAAATTTGAACAAATTTTTACACGTACCTCAATAAAAAATGTCTGGACTTTGCCTTGGCAAGCCATATCAAACATCAGGCGAAAACGTCTGATGTTTGGCCTTCACAAGGCCACACTTTCAGACACGAATGTCTGAAGTTGCCAAGCTTCAGGCGCGATGGGGCTACTCGTGCAAAAAAACAAAAAAAAAACACAAGACGGTTATTACTTAAATGGTGCGAGGGTATTTGTGCACTTCTCCCATATTATATGTATTTTTAGTTTGGGCATACCCATTAAGAAATTTACTTGCCCTTAAAAGGTAAAGGTATTTTACTATATTACTCTAATTAAATTGTACTTACTTAATATGGTTCCTGGTTACGTAAACTCACTTATCTAAATAAGGATAAATTTAAAGAAAAAAATAATATTTTTTAATTATGCGAAAAAATTACTTATTTTGAACTAAATATAAAAATTACAACACGATATAATATAAACCGGAGAAAATAGTATCTATAAGCCATAATAAGCGAAATAACGTCATCATAATTCGATCAAAATACTGTTAGGAATGTCTGTAAGCTTTGATGCTGCAAACCTGAATGCATTAGAAGGTGTTTACGCATTTACACATGCAATCAATTCTTCTAGGAGATCAGTAAAAATAAATTATACTTTTCGAAGTTTACATGTACAAATTTTAGAGTTGGTTCCATTTTGGGCTCGCGTTCATTTTGGATGAAGAAAGCCCATTGAGAGTCGGTCCATTTGCGTTCATATTGGCTCATTGAATGATGGATGGGGATTGAATGTAGGGGTGACAAAACTAGCCCAAATCCATTTGATCCGTCCAACCCGCCCAAGCTTTAATGAGTTTGGGCTAGAGTGATTTTGAAGATGGGCTGATTTGGGCTAGCCCAAGTTGACCCATCACTAATCATCAGCCCGAATTGGCCCATCAAATGAGCCCAAACTGACCCATCAATTGTCCTCCATTCATATGTATAAAAGCTACAAAACATGATTAGCTTCTTTTTAAATTATTATTTAGATTTATTTTTGTAATTATTTTTACTTTTAAAAATGTTTATTTTTTAATTTTTTTTTTAATTTCCTTATTTTAAATTTTTTACTAGAAATTTTTTGTTTTTAATTGTTTTTTCCTTAGGGTCTATGCTTATCCGTTTTTGTTTAACCTATTTTTCGACCCACCCATATTGACACATGTTTTCCACTCTTAGTTATGTCCAAGACAACCATAAAAATATATAAATAAGACAAAGGGGTAAAAGAGAGAAATTTGATAGAATCACTATTCATTACGTCAATTAACATATAATTTTCTTTTGATTTACTTTTCGAAATAATTTTGAATATAATTTATGTACTAGGATAACTTTTGAGAAAATATTTACAGTGAATATCTTTATAATTTTGAGTAAAAAGCATACGTTTGAGTTTTTTTTATATCCAAAAAGTGTTTAAATTTGATTTTTTCAAAACACCGTTTATTTAGAAAAGCATGAGTGAGAGAATAAATTTTGATCTGTGAAGGCAATTTTAAGGAGCTTTAGATATAGAACAGTAAGTCAAACTCTAGTACTCTTACTCAAGTCAATTTTAGGGGATATGATAACTCATACGTGGATAACGTTGATGTGATTAGTTTTTGTCATGATAACAGTTCCTTTCTTTAGGTTGCAAAAAAAAAAAATCATTTCCTTTTGAAAATGGGTAAATATTTGTTGATGGTTTTGGTTATTTGTGCAAAAAAACTAACTGTATAGTATAGCTTGAAAAAATAAATTTATAATTTTTTTTAAAAAAATTTATAAATTTTTGATTTGCTTAAAAGTTGAGAATATTGTAAAGAATTGGGTCAAGTTGGGCGGGTTGGGTTACGGCGTTGTTTAGCGTATTGGCCGGCCCATCTGGCCCAAATGCACTTCTTTGGGCGGGGGATTGAACGTTAAGCGTCATCATGGATTGAAATTGTCTTGATCAAATAACTTTAGCCCAAACGGCCCATTTGCCACTCCTAATTGAATGTAGGTACAAGTCCTACATAATATTGGCGATCTTTTGACCCAAAACGTGTTTAGCAAAAGCAGGCCTAATGACGGTAAATAGCCAATCTTGTATGGAGAAATTACACGCGCTGACAAACATATGGACATTATCTACGATACATACCTATAGTTTTAATAAATTACAATACATAGCTACATTTTGGATTTTGTAGCAAATACATCCCAACTCGATACCCAACAGTTGCTCTGCTCGACCGCGGTCTGATGGCTGTAGTTGCCATGACCTTCGTCCGTTTCCCATCTGTTTGTGCCTTTTCTATATGGAATCGAAATTAAAAAGGGAAATAGACACCTAAAACGACAAGTTGGGCCGGCAAAGGAGAATGAAGAAGCCATAGAAGATTGTGTTCTCTGGTAAATTTTTTGAAAGAGTGCAACAAAATATTATTTTCGTTTTAATTAGTAATTTTTTGATGTGTTGGCTATTTATTTTGTGGCCTGCTACAAATAAACGGGTTTTGTTTTCCCTATGAAACTTCAATCGAACAAACAATAGGATGTAGGGATCTAAGGCTCAGTTGGTTGGCTATCTGAACTTTCATCTTGTTGGTGAGAGTTCGAATCCGCGTTATACTTAGATTCACCCATTACCTTTCTCCTACTCCCTATGTAATAAAAAAAAGAACTCCCTATGTAATAAAAAAAAGAAAAAAGAACAAACAATAGGATTTTTTAAGTTGATGGAGTATTGTTGGGTTTGTATGGGGTTTTATCCAGTTCCTAAATTAGGCATACTTAAAAATTAATAGTAACGTAAATACGTAATAATTGGGGAAGAATCCAAAGTTAGTTCACCTTCTTATGACCGATATTAATACATTGTACATATTCTGTGACGTACATTGTAGGGAATAGGCCTACTTGAACCGAATCTATGTGCAACTTTCAACTTTGTACCAGAAAAGTGGTAAAGTGCTATACTTTTATTATATAGATGAACTTTTTGAGCCACAGGTTTTGGAATTTCCATATTCCTATAACACTATTGAGGGGCTGGTTTAATTAGTGAGGAAGATATTCCAAATGGGATAAGTTCAACTACATGGATTGTGATATTCTGGTGTATGGTGGTTACATATGTATCACACTGAAAAAAGTGTTGTTGACACCCAATTTTGTCCCTCCTTTATTTCAATTTATTTAAAATTTGTTTAAATTTATTAACAATCTAAATATTTTATTTTCACCACTATTTTTATTTTGCTATTATTAATATCATTACTTTCATTTTCGCTATTTTCACTATCAACATTACGAGCATTACTTTATCATAACTTTAATAGCTCATCATCGTTTCATTTTCGGATTTTGTACTCGTTAAATTAATTATACTTTATTAAATCTTTACTTGCTACATACTAATTATTAATTGTCTTCATTGTACTAGTTGTTAAATTAGAAACCCAAAAGGAATTAAGATTAAAGGAGAAAAGGCCATAAAATTTCAGCCAAAAAAAATGGCCCAAACGAAACACCTACTAACCCAAATAATTTAACCAGCCCAACAACACTTTACCCGAGCCGGATCAGCCCACAGTATGGCCCGACCCGATCAGCCCAACATCTTTACCCCTAAAACCCTTCAGCCGCACTTCTTTCATCTCCCTCCTCTCTCTCTTCACGCCGCCCCTTCCCCTTTCTCCTCTTCATCCCTCTCTCCACCTTCTCTCATCCCATTTTTAGGCAAAACCTTGACCAACTTTCACAATGGCAGATCTGTGCCACCCCATTTCGTGCAAATATTCCCTCTCTCTCTTGCCCTTCGTCACTCTCCCTCACCATTTTTGGGTACAAAACAATCTCCTTTAACCAAGCACAGTTCTGTCGTTCCACTTCAATGCAAAATTTATCCTCACGCCTTTGTCCTGTCATTGAAATGGAAAAAGATTTCCCATTTTCGCTTCAAGATGCAACAGATCTTCAAAAAAAAAAACAGAATGGTCAAACCATTTTCGGAAAGACCGAATCTGAGTCACGTGAACGTTGCTCAGATTTTCAACGGTTCATTTTCGCTTTCAAAAGAAAGAATCAAATTCGAATCCCGCCCAAAAAAAAAAAAGGGTGGGAAACCTATCTTGATGCTATAAATACAAACGAGCAAGACCGAGTTTGAGGAGGCCATTTTTTTTTTTTTTTTGAGCGTTTTTAGAGACCCAACTATTTTCAAAACTTGTTTTCTTTTTCCGGTGAACTTTAGCCACGACAAAGGGTTCGTTCGAGTTCGAGCGTAAATCCGTGACGTCGACGCCCCACTTCACTGTACCCACAAAAGGTCGGTAAATCTCCCTTCGTTATCTGTTTATTAGTAGCTTATGTACTTTCCTATTTGTTTCATATGTTGATGTGTTTCATTTGTTCGATAGTTAGCTGTTAGGTTGGTTTGATGTTTGTTAATGTTAATAGATAACTGTGCTAGTTTCTGCTTAGATTCGGCTTGTATAGGCTCATATATGTTTAGCATATAAATTAGTTGGTTAGCTTAGCCTTAATGTGTGTTGATATGTGTCTATTTGAATGTCAGATTCAAAGGGATAATTTGTTGGCATGAATGTGGCAATATTTGAACACCTCCTAGTTGATATCCGAATCGTTGTTTAGCTGCTTACCCTCTTAGTAAAATGACACTTGGTTATAGAAACTTAATAATAACGGCTTGACTACTCTCGAATGATATTACTTAACTTTGTTTGAACACCAGTATATACGTGTGATAATTTAACTATGTCCAATCTTAAAAGATGTGTTAGCCTATCAGTTAAAGCATGAGGTCCTAAGATTGAACTGAGAGTCAACAAATGAAGATTTGTGCAGTTTCTTTAATGATCAACCGAATAAAATAAACTAGAAATTGGTAACAAGAACTTTATAGACCTTGTATAGGAGTTAAATCTCCGGTAGTTCTGGACAGTGTGTACATTAAACATGAGTTTGTAGAATGAGATTTCTTTCAAAGTTGCTCTCTCTCTGTTCAACTATCTAAGAATATGAATGAAATGGCTTAGTTAAATGTGCAGTTGGCAGGATTTATAATGGAACAATAGTGCTAGTAAAAGTTTGATGTGTTTGTTTTTGTCTGAAAGGACCATGTTTGTAAAAATTGTCCTGATTTGGCTCATGCGCGGGAAGCGGGTGACTGTTGTCTCCATATTCATGACACGAAATGCTTCGTGTTCCGTTTGTTTTGCCTCTGCAAGTGATTAAAATGAAGTATCGATCTAAGTATTATCATAGGCTATAAAAACTGGCAGTTATTTCGATACATTGAGACTGTTTGTACTGATTGAGACCTGAGATATGTGCCTGCCAATGTCTGTTTGTTACCTGTTCTGTTTTCTTGCAATGACTAAGATTTTGAACGAATGGGTGCCAACTCCCTTTTTGCTTGAAGTGGTTAATGAGATGAGTTACTTATTTTGGCATAAACTTTATGTCTGTAGTTTTGTGCTTTAGCCTCTGTTAGTTTCCACGCTTGATTAATGTGACGTTCCTCTCAATCTGATCGTCATCTTGTATTGACTTATATAATACGTGTTATGGAGTTACATAGTGTTCTTAAAATCCCGGTTATGTGTTGATTATTTGAAATTATTTTCGTGTCATTC
The DNA here is from genome assembly GCF_029784015.1 of Lycium ferocissimum. Taxonomy (NCBI): domain Eukaryota; kingdom Viridiplantae; phylum Streptophyta; class Magnoliopsida; order Solanales; family Solanaceae; genus Lycium; species Lycium ferocissimum. The sequence goes on from NC_081348.1 coordinate 15,913,961, forward strand.
CTTTGTATTGATAATGGCAGATTACCCCTTGCTAATTCATTTTATTCCATTTTTTTGCCTGCATGTACTATGGAGCCGAAGAGTCTCAAAAGGAGACTCGACGATATCAGCCTTAGGCGAAGACCCGCATTTCCTCCTCATTCTCTTTCCATCTACTTCTCTCGCCCTCTCCCAACTACATCCGAACTGAAATTTAAAAAAAAAAAAAAAAGGGTGAGGGAAGTGATGAACAACATTCTGTTACGTTTCATTATAAGTATTTGCTTTGTGTTGGAATGCTATTTTGTTCAGGTGTTTAGAAAAATCTATAGTTGATCCATAATTTCTCACTCGGGTATATTAGCATTTCTCGAACAAAGATAGGATTTGACATTTAGATATGCTAACCTAGCAACCTCAAGGTCGACTATATCCTATTTTCCATCTATTAACTTCATTCTAGCTTGGTCATTTATTAATTGTAACCATTTTCCTTCGAATGATTTCTTATTTGAAATTAATATGGCCGTATGCCTTCTAACGACTTTGAATCAAATTGCTAAATTAATTTAAACTTGTGCACGATATTTTCAAGTCTAAAAAATGATTTTAAACAGAATGATGTCTCTTTAATGCAAAAGCGTTCCGGGAAGCTTTTTTACATCCGTTTGAATATTTTCATCTTTTGGAATCAAGTATTCTTTTCCCTAGTTATCGACTTCACGCTAATTTCCTATAACTATCTATTTTTAATTTCATATTATTATATTACATATACTTTAAAGGGCTAGTTCGGCACCACATTTTATAACGCCAATTGGATTTATACACAGAGTCAGTCATTGCTTTTCACTTTTAAATACTAAGTCCCCTCTCCTCATCTATAACTAATCAATTATTTTATACATCATCACTTCTATTCTACGAGTCCTATTTTAAATGGAATTACTATATGTCTATAACCTTAGCTACACTTACAAGATATTTTAAAAAAAAATATTTAAAATATTACATCTACAGTCTTAGCCTAATTAAATTTTAGTCCGGTCGGATTAACCATTATTGATGGAACTTAGAGGATGCCTAATACCTTCCCTCTAGGTTAGTTGAACCCGTACCTAGAATCTTTTGGTTTCGTAGACTTTAAAATAAAATCAACTTTAGAAATAACTTTAAATAAACTTTAGGTGCCCTAATTCACCGTAAATAATTAGGTGGCGACTCCTTAACTTTAAATAACCCCGGAATTACCCGGGTGTTGTAAACTATTTTGACCCCGGTGAAAATAGGGTATGACAAGTGTCACTCTCTAATTCTTCTGTAAGATTAAGAAATGCATCACGAGATTATTTCCCGTGTTATCTCATACCTAATCGTTAAATTCGGACGTAGAACCGAACCTAGACAAGTCTAATCGCAAGTTGACTAATTTTTTTCAAACCAAGATTATTAATTTTATTTTTTATGAATTTAATTATAAATTTAACATATCAATTATTAAGTTAATTAATATTGAAGTGTAATTTGAACCTAAGAGATGTGTTTTATTTTTAAGTTACGTAAAATTACACGACTAGCTTTAATGCCTAAGAAGCTCATTGACAAATCTGGACTATTTCGTATAGTTCAACGGCAAATTCGATCATTTCCCTTATAAGAAGTACAAGTGTTGGAAAAGTTATGTCGTTAGTCAATCTAGTTTAGTAAAGACAGGATAGATCTGACCACAACTATTAAGGGAAAACAAATCTAGACCATTTCACGAAGTTCAAGATCAAATTTAACTTTTTTTTCTTTTTCAAAAGCACCGTGACGAGGAGTTCATATTGACTTGTCACGTTGCTGAGCCAAACATAGATAGGTTGAGTCAATAAAATTAGGGATTGCAAAAAAAGAAGACAAGATTATTTTGGATGTAAAATAATGTTGTTTTGATAGTAACACCCCATAATTGAAAAATGCAGTAAGATGTTTGCTACCGTAAGTGATCAAGGGATAGTAACTCATGTTACGAAAGTAAACTTTGCGCAGAGTTCTACTATTATTAACGAATGACTAAGTAACTTCTTATTTCATGTTTCTTCGATTTTTTGACTGAAGTAATCCATTATTTAAATCAATTAACGGAAATAATATAGTTTTTTGAAAATTTTCAAAACTAGAATAAACGTATTTCACAGTAACGTTTTAGGTATTATTTTATTCAAAAATTCTAACGGGTAAAACGAACGGTTGATGGAGTAAACGGAGGGTATAAAACGTTACTACTAGAAACCTTTTTGTAATTCGTTTCTCAGAGTAACGTTTCACAGTAACGTTTTAGGCCTAAAACGTTACTCTGAGTAACGACTCTATAGCGAAATTACACTTAACGCTAAAATCCTTCTTGTTGGGCTAAACGGTCTAAAGATACTCTTAACATGATGTGATATTGTCCGCTTTGGGCCAAGCCCGCACGGTTTTCCCCAAAAGGCCTCACATCATTAAGAGTATCCAACTCCTTATAAGTAGATCTCATTTTTCTTTCCAGCTACCAATGTGGTACTTTGTTCGCACACCTAACAATCTCCCCCTCGAACTAAGTTCCACGTGGCTCATTATCATACCACAGGTCAGAGATTCAACATTCGTGTGCCACTCACACGTCGTAGTATTTACGGTCACCGAAGCCCAAAGGCTGTGAATGCGTCTTCAAAGCTATGGATAAAGGTCGTAAACCGGCCCATAAATGGCCAAAGGCACTAAGCCGGGCCCCACGCCACACTCCGCCATCTTCATACCCGTCCAGCCAAACCATTGGCTCTGATACCAGTTGTTGGGCTAAAACGGTCCAAAGATACTCTTAACATGATGTGATATTGTCCGCTTTGGGCCAAACCCGCACGGTTTTCCCCAAAAGGCCTCTATCATTAAGAGTATTCAACTCCTTATAAGTAGCTCATTTTTCTTTCCAGCTACCAATGTGGTACTTTGTTCGCACACCCAACACTTCTGATTTGAGATTTTCTCAAACTTCTGCCGATATGGAAGACATTTTATGTTAAAATCAAAAGTATATGAATATATTTTTTCAGAGAAGCTGTCACTATCATGCCGGTGAGACCCAAATACTAATTATAACGGGTAGCAAATGAATGAAAATGAAGAAGCATAAAAGATCATCAAAAACTACATAAACACGTTGCAGAAAATGTGCTATTTGCTTGTACCTTTCATTAGATAACTACCTTTCACCAGAAAATGTGCTATTTGCTTATGTATGTCTACAGTCTACTTAGATTAGTATCTCAATTAACAGCAAACAATACCATTCATGTTGGACTGGTCTAAAGAAGGGAACGATGGAATTAAAGGTTGCCAATTCTAAACTGATGAAAGGTACAAACAAACAGCACATTTTTTGCAATGTGTTTATGTAGTTTCTGATGAACTTTTATGTTTCTTCAATTTCATTCATTTTCTACCCATTATAATTAGTATTTGGGTCCCACCGGCATGATAATGACAGCTTCTTTGAAAAAATATATTTTATTTTTAACATAAAATATCTTCCATATCGGCAGAAGCTTGAGAAAATCTCAAATCAGAAGGATTTTAGCAATAAGTGTAATTTTGCCATAGAGTCGTTACTCAGTGTAACGTATTAAGAAAACGTTACTGGTAGTAACATTTTATGCCCTCCGTTTACTCCATCAACCGTTAGTTTTGTTCGTCAGAATTTTTGAATAAAATAATGCCTAAAACATTACTGTGAAATACGTTTATTCTAGTTTTGAAAATTTTAAAAAAACTGTATTATTTCCGTTAATTAGTTTAAATAATGGATTACTTCGGTCAAAAATTCTGTTTCTTCATTATAGGCATTGATTTATTTTTCTTAGGTGGCTCATTTTGCAAGAGTTTTTTAGTTTAACGTTTCTGCTAGCAGGAAACTTTGTAGATATTCCAATATCCAAATATGTACTTTCTTCATATAACTCGTACTTAATTCCAAAGTATATTCAAATCTTTAGTATATAAGTACAAAAAATAGTAATTTGCGTCTTTGACATGCATTACCCGTTCCGAACCTAGCATGAAATTCCCTTGTTTGGTCGGTGAGATAAGGATAATAATCTCCGGATAAAATGTGGAATTATTTTATCATGTGCTTGGTTATGAGTATTAATTAGTTTCAGGATTATTTTATCTGACATTTATACTAAAATGATGGAATTATTTATCCCATATAAAAGATGGAATAACTAATCCCATGGGATATCCCTAACTCATGGAATGTCCTTGTATATCCTATCTCACCAACTAAACGAGGCTACATATTTTACTCTCGCTAGGTTTTTCTTTTTGAAATGTCACATGCAATTACTTGGCTGTTAAACAAGTGGGAATAAACGGATATGAGATTTCTCCAAATTAGTTATTTAGGTAGTGGAATTGCAGCTATTCACTAAATATGAAATATAGAGAGGTCCTGTAGATCCCTAATGAGGCTGCCCTGAAATCCAGGGCATATTTTGACCTAAAATGAACAATAATTGCGGATACTATAGCTTTTCATAATGTGGTGCTTTAATTTTAAGCATTCCCCAGTCAACATGCAATTAGGACATCCATCACCCCATACCATAGGTAAAACAGAGAGAAATCAATTTATTCATTTATTTATTTTTTTTCTTTAGTTTTGGAGTTTACTAGCTCAACTAACACAAATTTGTATCGAGTAGGCTCATCAAGGGCGGAGGAATCACAACCATCTTTACCACAGAGTCCTAGATGATCGCATAAAGGAGATGATAAAATATGGACAGACAGCAAGTTGATTACTATCGCCATCTTAATTATTTGAGTCCCGAAATGAGTTGAAACTGGGTGCTAGACCATCCAAAAAGTTGTTTCTCTGAAAGCAAGATAAAGACTAGACCTCTATATAATAACAAAGAAGGGACAGAACCAAGTACAGGAAACCATTATATATGAGTGAGGGAATCATCATGTGGCCATATATGTAGGCCAATATGAAGGCTAAAATTTCAACAATCATCTTCATCATGTGGCTCTAAGTGCAACATCATGATCTGGAAATCCAAAAATCAAATTACATAGTACTCTCATATTGCAGCCTCAAAATTCTTAAGAAAAAAATTCCATTTCTCTGTTTCTTGTTTCTTCTTAGTTCTTTCTTTCTGTGATAATGGAAGATAACCATAGCCACCATCATTCGGAATCTCAAAGTCATAAAAGCCACCAGCACAATGACATGATCCCTTCAACATCCATTCTCTTGATAATCATTCCAGTCATAATTATAATCTTGCTTATTGCAATATCTCTTCTCATCGTGATGCTTAAGCGCATACAATCTGCCAAACACAACACGATTAATAGTTCAAAAAGCACAAGTCATGTCATCAACAACAGCAATTGTATGTTCATTGCTCACAGCACCATCAACATCCATTCCAGCCCAGGTAAGAAAAAATCACATTCTAAACTTTATACCATGCATTCAGAGCTTTTTTTTCTATCTGGATTTAAGAACATCTTTTAACTTCCTTCAAGTAGAAATATTTACATGTAGAGGTTGATGCAATCATGCAATGTACAATCAACGGGTTCAACTGAACCGAGTTACATAAAGCATATCTATTAAAAAATCACTAAATTTCAATAGCTATTAGAATTTAAATTATTTATTGCAAAAGCACATTAGGTTCTGTTGCAAGAACATAAAAGTTAAACTTGGAGTATTAATTTTGTTTACATATTGGCAAGACTAACTTCTTCAAGTACATTTTCACATACTGGCAAATGTTTCAAGATTAGGTATCACCCCAAAGTACTAATGCATTTATAAGCATTGTTTAAATATGGAGCACCAATCCTCACCCCAACACACACACATTATTATTATTTTTATTTATTTTTTTGGATGATTTTTTGGGTACATGACAATGTGATGGGCAGAAGTAAAAGGTGGATGTTTGCACGGACAGGGAGGAAGTTCATCAGGAAGGATGCCACAATCTAAATTGAGAGGAGTTCAAGTATTTACATACAAGCAGCTGGAGATGGCTACCGACAATTTTAGTGAGGCAAATTTAATTGGAAATGGAGGTTATGGGGTTGTCTACAGAGGAATCCTTACTGATGGGACTGTGGCTGCAATTAAACTTCTGCAGAGGGAAGGCAAGCAATGGGAACGTTCTTTTAGATTAGAGGTCTGTCACCACTTCATTTATTGCCCCTCTGATTTCCCTTTCTTTATCCACTTGCATTGTTTTCTTCTGTTTTTCTCTTCACTGTTTTCAATTCACACATTAATACAAGTTCTTTTTTTTATTTATTCGTTGTGTTTTGTGTGTGTGTTTTTGTTTGTTTGGGGGGCGGGGGGGGGGGGGGGTGAAGGTGTGCAAATTTCTTCTCTTTTGTGTTAGGGTGTGGAAATCAAATATATACACATAATAACTAAGAGCACATTTGGATTAGCTGGAAAAAAAGTGTCTTTTAAGTATGAGTGCTTAAAGTACTTTTTAAGTGCTGAAAGTTATTTTATAAATAAGCAGTTACGTGTTTGGATAAAAGGGCTTAAAGAGTTTTTAGAAGTAAGAGTAATATTACAATTAACAGAAAATATAAGGAATAAAAGGGTAAAATTGTTGGTCAAACCGAAATGGATTTTAAGCCAAAAAAAAAAAAAAAAAAAGTTGAGGAGCGAACTTCGATTTTGCTTATTTTAAGACTTTTTAACTTAATTTAAATTGTTTTATTTTACCAAATACCTAAATAAGTTAAAAATGGCTTATGTTTGGTTTGACCAACTTATAAGCCAATCCAAACGGGCTCTAACATTTAACCTATGTAATATCCGGCGAAGGGCGATCCGCCCATTGGCGGGGGGGGGGGGGGGGGGTGGTGTACAAAACTGTAGTTACTTGCAAATATTATTGACTTACGTGAATTTTTTTATTCCAAAAGGTGTTGACTTTGTTCCTTCTTTATCCAAAATCAGTTATCCTTGGAAAAGGCAATATTAAAAGGCCCTAGGATAACATGCTCACCATATACACACATGTGATGGTACGTTGGCAGCTTCCAGAGTGATTAAAGCATTTCAGGAATGTCAATTGTCAAGCCATTAGAACCATGTTTGTCACAGCCAGTGTCTAATATATCACATGTGAATAAACCAAATTACAATCATGTAAATTATAATTAAAGGATAACATCATTTTAGTTTTCTCATTCAAATTTTAATTTTGCAATATTGGATTGAGACAGGCTTATAATAAGGAGTTGTATGGCAATTTGTTCTGTGTTTTTGGCAGGTGGATTTATTAAGTCGCTTACACTCTCCTTACCTGGTTGAACTTCTTGGCTACTGCGCAGACCAACAACACAGGCTCCTAATATTTGAGTATATGTCTAACGGTTCACTCCAACAGCATCTACATAAACAATCCAAGAGTTCATTAAACTGGGGAATTAGATTGAGAATAGCCCTTGATTGTGCTAGAGCATTGGAGTATTTGCATGAGCACACAACCCCATCAGTCATCCATAGAGGCTTCAAGTGCAGTAATGTTCTACTTGATCAAGATTTCAGAGCTAAGGTATCTGATTTTGGTTTAGCGAAAATTGGCTCGGACAAACTGAACGGTCTGATCTCAACGCGAGTATTAGGGACCACAGGATATTTGGCCCCCGAGTGAGTATAGTATAGTACTCCAATCATCTGTCAATTTATATCTCCTTATCATAAACCATATTACTTGCTCAATGAATGAGAAAATTACAAGACAATCTTGCACATGGGGAGGTTTCAGTTTCTATCTTAGCACATTGTCACTTTCTGTTATTTTTTCAAATCTTACAACTGACACTAACATATTTTTCTAAAATGTGGTCCTCCACAGCTCAGTTGTTCCAACCTATAGCTAACGTCTTTAGATTTTGTGACGACCATTAACCGACTAATATTTCTTAAAACAGGTATGCTTCAACTGGCAAACTTACAACAAAATCAGATGTATACAGCTATGGTGTGGTTCTTCTAGAGCTATTGACAGGCCGTGTACCAATCGATACAAACCGGCCTCCTGGAGAACACGTGCTTGTCTCATGGGTCAGTAACTAATAATCCTACACAAATCCATACATTCACTGTTCATGTATTTTAACCGATTGTAGCACGTAACCTACCTTATTTTCTAGGTTGCTAATCTCATTTACTTTGGACGATTACCTGACCTGATAGTGTAGCAGTTTAAAAGTTAATCTATAATCTCAACAGTGAAATTATTACAAAATCCAGGCGTTTAAATGAAACAATGCCTAAACTCCTTTCCTCTGTTATTTTTAGGCTCTTCCAAGATTGACAAACAGAGAAAAAGTAGTTGAAATGGTAGATCCAACATTAGAAGGCCAGTACACCAAGAAAGATCTAATCCAGGTGAAGATACATTGTATTACTTTTTATCCTCATTGTTTTAATTAATACTACACATAAATTACAATCTAATTGTGTTTCTGATCTGGTACTGTGTTTAATTTGTAAAACAGGTAGCAGCTATAGGAGCAATGTGTGTGCAAACAGAAGCAGATTATCGTCCGTTAATGACGGATGTTGTGCAATCCTTAGTACCTCTTGTGAAGACATACTCTTCTTCATGTCCTTCCAATTCCTTCAGGTCTTAGGATGGAGCTACTATTCAGAAGATGAAGAGGTTATTTGATCACATATTGGACAATGTCCATCTGTAACATACTTTTAATGCGACAAAGCTTATGTATTCAAATAGTAACACCCTAAACTTTAGACCGTTTAGAAATGCTTCATTGTCTATTGAATGATAAGTAACGCGATAGGTATAATTCAGCGAGGCGCACGTGATGGGCTGGGGATGACATGAGTTGGAGTCATGATCGAATATAACGTTTGCATGATGAGTTTGGTTAAGAATAAAGGTGCTTTGCTATCGGCTATAACTTTTAACATGATGGTAAGCGCTTCACCATAACAAAAACCCCAAGACCAGCTGATCCTTGTCCATGTTCTGGCAGCGAAAAACAGGGTCAGTAAAAGAATTCAACATAATAAAGCTCACTTTCATTGACCAAACTCACGGCCAGGTTGGCCATAGATAATTTTCACTTTTTTCTAAAAATTTATTACGGTATCATGTCTGAACATAGAATCATTATAATTTTTCGGAATTCAACTTAGCTCAAATAAATGTTTTCACATTTCTCACTCCAAATCACTTATAAAAATTCAACAATTTTCCAAGTTGTATTCATTTCCAAATACAACTCCAATTTTCAAAATACCATTTTTCAACTTTTTTTCAAATACTACTTTTGTAAAATTTCATAGTTTTTATGTCCAAACGCCCACTTAATATCATAAAAGTTCTGTATTACTACTATTGCAAACTCTGCATAACTACTTACAACACTTTTGATTTTAATATAACAATCTTGCGAATAGAATGTGAAATAATTAAACATAAAACTCGTATCACTAATGTGTATGTAGACCAGGGAGAAGAAATCATCAGTTTCATATTCCTATGGTCCGGACCCGCAATCATGGAAAGATTGACACAGGTTTCTTGATTTACAGTATACAAAAAGAAAAATCAATGACTGGCAAAATCAAACACAATGTTTGACCATGACCCCAATAGCAGTAGACATTCATAAAGTAGGCAACAAAAAAGAGTATAGTAGTATAGTACCATGGTTCAGAAAATCTGAAAGTTAATTATTACTCCTGGTTTTAATCCAGGGTGTTCATGTACTTGAGCACTGTAGCACAAGTACGGATAGCAGCTATTGTGACAATCATCACACTGTTCTTAAACAGTAACGACTAACAACCATTTGGTACCAAACTGCAACTAGATTTAACCCTTATAGCACAGGCAAGGAGAATATTAGAACAGAAGATATTATCATGTCTGCTTTTTATCCATATTCTCAATGTGATTAAATTAATATATGCCCCCTTCATCTGACAGGTGTATTTCTTTGAGTTGGAAAGAAAACTCAAATGCAGCATTACAGTAGGGACTCAATAATTGTTCCAATAATTGTATAAGGTACACAAATACCTTTTATTTTTCATCCACTGAAAAATCTACACCATTCAATATAATTCTAGGAATTTTTGACCAAAATGGTGTCCTTCTATTGACAAATCCAATAAATGGGTTTATCAGAATTTTTATGACCAAAGTGGTGAAAACGCACTAGTCGTAAGTACCTTCAGTACCCTATTTTCACGTCTAAAAACAGACGGCCCATTAAATATATTTACACTCGGGTGCTCTGTGATTCATGAGCCTTCCATGGATATTTCAAACTTTTGGGAAAGGCTCATCCACCTTAGAGAACCTTCAGTGAAAATTTTAAAAATCAGAGAATCTGAAAAGGCAAAATTTTCTACCCCGATATGATAACTGATAAGTGAGATAGCCTTTCCAGACCTAAAGGCTCATACATCCGAGAGAGCCTTCAACATTATTTTCTGATTCCTCTATATATGGAGCCGAATACATTATCATGTATTCATCATTTAATTCACAATCTTGAATGCTCACCAATCTGAATTTGGAGAAAAAAAAGGTTATGGATCTTTTTCATTGTAAATTGCTCTTCCCATTGAGTAAACATTTACTGATAACCGATATTTTTTGCAGGTCTAAAAATGTCAAATGAACATTGTGTTAGAGTTGAAATTTTTCATAAAATCTTGCAAAGACTCATTGTCAGGTATGGGAATTTCAGAATAACAAGCATTACCCTGAACAGTGGAAAATGGCCATCTACTCGAAATAACAAGCCTTAACTCATTCAGATTAGTTTTCATTCTAATATGTAAGTTTCTAACTAACCAATCGTACTCAACATTTAATGGAAGTTTAACAACAGAATGAGCACCACAACTATATTTAACTGTGTCAGATTCATATATTATATCACCACCTCAATACAATGCAACTCTAACACGACATTCATTTGACATTTTTAGACTTGCAAAAAAAAAAATACATCGATTATCAGTAAATATTTACTCAATGGGAAGATCAATTGACAATGAAAAAGACCACAAACATCCCCCCCCCCCCCCCCCCAAATTCATATTGGTGAGCATTCAAAATTGTGAATTAAATGATAAATACATGACAATGTATTCGGCTCATATATAGAGGAATGGGAAAATAATGCTGAAGGCTCTCTCGGATGTATGAGCCTTTAGGTCTGGAAAGGCTATCTCACTTGTCACATTGGAACAAAAAACTTTTCTTTTTCATATTTTCTTATTTTTAAAATTTTCACTGAAGTTTCTCTAAGGTGGATGAGCCTTTCCCAAAAGTTTGAAATATCCACTGAAGGCTCATGGATCACAGCACCTTCACAGTAAATAACATATTTAACGCGCCGTCTGATTTTAGACGTGAAAATAGTGCACTAAAGGTGCTCCACAACTAGTGCATTTTCACCATTTTGGTCACAGAAATTCTGACAAACCCATTTATTGGGTTTGTCAATAAAAGGACACCATTTTGGTCAAAAATTCTAATTCTAGTGATATATGCTAAAGTAGATACGAATGTTTTGCCACTCGCGTCTAATAATTAAGTAAAAAAAATGTGCTCTTTCTATGAACTTAAATTTCAGATGAAATGATCACATATATATGCAACATGATACCAGAGTATACAAATATTCTAGTGTCTAGTCTCATTTTAGAAAGCATGTTAAGGACACAATAAATAAAAAAATAAATAAATAAATAAAAATATTCTTTCTCTAACCTCTTAAATCTATAAATGTGATTGTCACAAACTTCAAAAAATGATATGCTAAAGTAGTCTTTTAGACTTCTCTAGTGCTCTCCTCTATCATTGCAAAAAGAGCTTTGAGTTTTGATTATGATACTATTCCTCTGTATTACTGTATACGGTAAAAATCGGATCAATGTATGACTAGTAAGTCCAAGTGAACACCAAGCCGGGTACAGCTGACCCAAGAGGGATAAAAGTGTGTCCGTTGGTCCGGGTACGCCGACCCAAAATCAGCGTGTCTGTTGGTCCGTGTATGCTGATCCAAAATTAACATGTCCGTTGGTCCGGTTAACCGGTTGCGATATTGCCACGCGTCCCGAGACCGTTTTGTCATTTTGTACTGACAACCGTACGGGTGTCAGACCGTACGTTCTTACCTTATTCTTTTTAGAGTTTCTTTATTCTAACAGGCTTTGTATTGTAAAGAGGGCCCATGAGGTAAACCTATAAATAGAGGACATTGTCCCACTTTTGGTGGTGAGCTCTTTTCAGATCTCAACATTGTAATAGAAAAATATATAAAAGCTCTCTCTCTCTCTCTCTGATTTTAGTCCGAATCAGTAGTGTTCTTTATCTTTGCCCATCCATTTAACATAATATATTGCTATATATATATATATATATAGCTTAACCACCAATATCAATATACTTATTCACGACATTAGCACATATACACACACACACACACACACACACACACATATTATAACAAACGAATCCATACACATTTCATATCAACCAAAATAGATTAAAATTCATCCACATATCTTATACCTCACTTATAAATTCAATTGTTATCGAAATTCGGGGTAAATAGTTTGGCACCCACTGTGGGGCTAGTATAATAGTGGTTTTTTAATCTTTGCTTCTTCCTTCTTTCACCCGTTGATTGAGGAATCTACTAGTTTCCGCAAAAAACAGACAAAATGACAAACAGCGGACAGTCTGGTCATGTCAACAACAACGAAATTGTGGCTGAAAATGAGAACAACAGTGGGTTACGAAACCCACCTGCGGATCCAGCCAACCCCAATGCTGTGGACTCTAGAGAGGGCCTTGATCGGCAGAATACTGTCAATCAGGAGAACGCTGCCCTTCTGGCCACTGATCCCCTGAATACTCATAACTCAATTACTTTATCCCGGGCTCAAAGCCGGAAAATACCGGATACTCCTGATGAGATTAACTTACTTTTAATATTTGAAATGTTGCAGGAACAAGGGAATGCCATAGCCGAACATGGGATTGCAATAGCTTAACTGTAGAGCAAAAACGATAAGGCAGCCCCGGTAAGGTCAAAACGAGTCACTGAACCAAGGAGGGATAAAACACGAATAGTCGAGAGTAACGGATCCTGAGCCGGATCATCCACCGAAGTTCTGAAGATGCTCGAAACCTTGGCAAAGTGGGTAGATTCAACAGAGAAGAGGGTGGAAACGTATAACTCTCGGATGGATCAGATACCGGGGCTCCGCCTATTCTGAAAGGGCCGGATTCAAAGAGGTACATTCAAAGGCCTTTCCCTCCAAGTGCGGCTCCGAAGTTGATCCCTAAGAGGTTCAAAATGCCGGATATCCAGAAATACGACGGCACAACGGATCCACAGGAGCACGAGACTTCGTATACTTATGCCATAAAAGGCAATGACGTCGAAGAGGATGAAATTGGGTCTGTGTTGTTGAAAAAGTTTAGGGAAACCCTATCGAAAGGAGCATTGACCTGGTACGACCATCTGCCCGAGCATTCAATCACTTCTTTTGAAATGCTCGCGGATGCGTTCATAAAAGCCCATGCTGAAGCCAAAAAGGTGTAGGCCCAGAAGGCGGACATCTTCCATATAGCCCAAAGGGATGATGAGTTGTTACAAGAATTTGTGAACCGCTTCCAGAGGGAACAGATATAGCTCCCTCCGATTTCGGAAGAATGGGCTGTACAAGCTTTCACCAAAAGGCTTAATCCTCGGAGCTCGACTGCCTCGTTCAAACTAAAAGAAAGCTTGTTGGAATATGAGGCTGTGACCTGGGTAGATGTTCATAACAGATAGGAATCAAAGATTCGGGCAGAGGATGACCAACTCGAACTTCCTTCAGGACCCATAAATATGAGCAAAAGCTCTGAAAGGTCGAGGAAAAATTACGAGCCGGAGACGCGACCATCGAGGGAAAGTTATCGGCCATACTCTCATTCGGAAAAGTCGAGCTTCAGGTCGGAAAAATCAAGGATTAGTCCCAGTCATTTCTATGGTAGGAGCGATAAACGGGCCGAACGCCCGTCAAACAGTCGAGGCCTCTCATTTAGGAGGGACGTCGGAAGCTCGGCTAGCAACAAAGACTTGCCGAGAATATCAGAGTACAACTTCAACATCAATACCTCGGACCTCGTCTCGGCTATCGGCCGTATCACGGAGGCCAGATGGCCGAGGCCATTAAGGTCAGACCCGGGTCAACGGGACCCGAGCATGATGTGTGAGTATCATGAGACTCATGGGCACAGAACCGAAGACTGTCGACAGTTAAGGGCAGAGGTGGCTCGTTTATTAAAGAATGGCCACCTACGAGAATTTCTGAGTGAACGAGCCAAAAATCACTACAAAGAAAGGGAGAATCTAAAGCGTGTTGAGCAGGTGGAACCTCAACATGTAATCATTATGATAATTGGGGGAACAGATGCTCCACGAGGGCCAGGATTTCATTGTACGAGAGAAGCGCAGCCGGGACTATATACCCAAGGGTTCCATCTCCTTCAGTAACGAGGATGCGGAAGGCATCATTCAACCGCACAATGATGCATTGGTAATTTCTATTCTTATTTTCAAATCACAAGTTAAACGTATTTTGATTGACCCAGGTAGCTCGGCCAACATCATCCGGTGGAGAGTGGTAGAACAGCTAAGGCTACTCGACCAGATTGTGCCGATAGCCCGAGTACTCAGTGGGTTTAATATGGCAAGTGAAACCACGAAGGGAGAGATTTCTCTGCCGATCAACATCGACGGTATTCTATGTCATCGAGGGAGATATGAAGTATAATGCTTTGCACGGCAGACCGTGGATTCATAGCATGAGAGCAATACCGTCAACACTACATCAGTTGCTGAAGTTCCCGACCCCGAAGGGGATAAAAACTATCCGAGGTGAACAGCCAGCTTCAAGGGAGATGTTCACGGTCGAGGAAGGGCCACTTTTTCTAAAAAAGATGGATCAAAGAGATGATGAATTAATCGGGGGCAAGGACACCAAATAGCAATTAAAGGAAACGGGTTCGAAAGCAGAACAGAAGGGATCGGACCCGGTTGGTGAAGAGGACGATTTCGGCGTACCCAGATCGTTTGTATTACCGGATGATTCGGATGCAACCAAGTCTACCGTGGAGGAGCTGGAGCAAATCATTTTGTTCGTACATCTACCGGATAGAAAGGTATACCTGGGCATGAGGTTAGCCTTGGAGCTCAGGGATAAGTTAATTAAATTTCTTCAAGCTAATGCGGATTGTTTTGCGTTGTCCCATATAGACATGACAGGTTTACCACCAGAAGTCACAACTCATAAGCTCAGCCTCGATAGAAAGTTTCCCTCGATGAAGCAGAGAAGGAGGCCAATGGCTGAGTCAAAACATGCCTTCGTAAAAGATGAGGTAACAAAGCTTTTAAAAATAGGCTCTATCCGGGAGGTAAAATACCCGGACTGGCTTGCTAATGTAGTTGTGGTGCCTAAGAAAGGTAATAAGTTTAGAATGTGTGTTGATTATAAAGATCTGAACAAAGCATGCCCGAAGGATTCGTTCCCGATGCCCCATATCGATCGAATGATCGACTCAACGGCCGGGCATGAGATGTTAAGTTTTCTCGATGCTTACTCCGGGTACAATCAGATCTGAATGCTCCCGGAAGATTAAGAGAAAACCTCTTTTATTACCCGATACGGGACTTATTGTTACAATGTCATGCCATTCGGATTAAAAAATGCCGGAAGCGACTGCAACGCCTAGTTAATGGAATGTTCGAAGAACAGATAGGAAAACAATGGAAGTTTATATTGATGACATGGTAGTCAAGTCCTCGGAAATAGAGGACCATTTAAAACATTTGCGAAACCTTTGATGTACTTCGCAAATACAATATGAAGCTTAACCCGGAGAAATGTGCCTTCGGTGTCCGATCAGGCAAATTTTTGGGTTTCATGGTGTCCAACCGGGGAATTCAAATTAACCCGGACAAGATCAAAGCCATCGAGGACATTGAGGTGGTGAACAATGTCAAGGAGTGCAAAGGCTCGCGAGAAGGATAGCAACAACGAGCCGTTTCATTTCGAGGTATTCGGATAAAAGTCACCGTTTCTTCTCATTACTGAGGAAGAAGAATGACTTCGTCTGGACACCGGAATGCCAAAGGGCTTTACAGGAATTAAAAAGATACTTATCGAGCCCGCCTCTACTGCACACGCCGAAGGCAGACGAGTAGTTGTTTCTATACCTTGCCGTATTCGAGGTAGCGGTAAGCGGTGTTTTGGTCCGGGAAGAAGCATGTACGCAATTTCCAATATATTATGTAAGTAGGACTTTTGGGGATGCAGAGACTCGTTATCCACACCTCGAAAAGTTGGCCTTGGCATTGGTGAGTGCATCCAGAAAGTTGAAACCATACTTTCAATGCCATCCGATATGTGTAGTAACTACTTACCCGCTGAGAAATGTCATACATAAACCAAAATTATCGGGTAAGCTGACCAAATGGGCCGTAGATATTAGCAGATAGGATATTGAATATAAACCTAGGACGGCAATTAAGTCTCAAATCCTGGCCGATTTTGTGGTAGATTTTACCCCCGCCATGGTTCCCGAGGTCGAGAAGGAACTTTTGCTAACCTCGGGAAAGGCTTTGGGTATCTGGTCTCTACACACGGATGGGGCCTCAAACCAAAAAGGTTCTGGGTTGGGCATTGTCCTTAAAACTCCCGCTGGTGATGCTATTAGGCAGTCGATTAGAACTGTTAAATTAACTAACAATGAAGCCGAATATGAGGCTATAACTACAGGTTTGGAATTGGCTCAGAGTCTGGGGGCCTAAATAATCGAAGCAAAATGCGACTCTCTCTTGGTTGTTAACCAAGTAAATGGTGTCTTCGAGGTCAAAGATGAACGTATGCAGAGATATTTGGAGAAAACCCAGGTGATACTACACCAGTTTCAAGAGTGGACCATGCAGCATGTACCCAGGGAACAGAATAACGAAGCCGGCGCATTGGCCAATTTGGGCTCTTCAATCGAAGCAGAGGAAATCAACCTCGGTATCATAGTGCAGTTGATGAATTCGGCGGTAGAAAACGGGCATACCGAGATAAACGTGATGGGTCTAACTTGGGATTGGCGTAACAAATACATCGACTACTTGCAAGATGGAAAGCTCCCGAGTGACCCAAAAGAATCACGGTCACTCAGGACCAAGGCAGTACGGTTCTGCTTAATAGACGGTCAAATGTACCGACGGTCCTTCTTCGGACCCCTGGCCAAGTGTTTGGGTCCTGGAGAAACCGATTATGTGATGAGAGAAGTCCAAGAGGGTACCTGCGGTAATCACTCCGGGCCGAAGCCTTGGTTCAAAAAAAATTATCGAGCTTGGTTATTACCGAGGCCGGGATGGAGGATGATGTGAAGAATTTTGTCAGGAAATGTGATGGGTGTCAAAGGCATGCTCCGATGATCCATAAACCCGGGGAGTTACTACATCCGGTGATATCACCTTGGCCTTTCATGAAGTGAGGAATGGACATCGTTGGTCCTTTACCGTGGGCACCAGGTAAGGCCCGTTTCATTTTGTTTATGATTGACTATTTCTCAAAATGGGTTGAAGCGCAGGCCTTCGAAAAGATTAGAGAAAAGGAGGTTATTGACTTCATATGGGATCATATTATCTGTCATTTCGGCATCCCGACCAAAATAACTTGTGATAACGGCCCTCAGTTCATTGGCAGCAAGGTCAATAATTTCCTCAAAAGGTTAAAAATCAAGAAAATTATATCAACTCCGTATCACCCGAGTGCAAACGGACAGACGAAATCCACAAACAAAACAATAATTCAAAATCTAAGGAAAAGACTTGAAACGTCGAAACATCACTGGAAGGAAGTGCTACCGGAGGTATTATGGGCTTACAAAACTACGTCAAAATCAAGCACGGGAAAAACGCCTTTCTCGTTAGTTTACGGGGCTGAAGCTCTAATCCCAGTCGAAGTTGACGAACCGAGCCTCTGATTCCAATTTGCTACCGACGGGTCAAACGAGGAGGCCGTGACCATAAAACTCGACCTAGCGTACGAACTATGCGAAAATGCGTTAGTCCGGATAGCAGCTTAGAAATAGAGAATGGAGAGGTGCTACAACCGGAGGGCTAAGTTTTGGCATTTCCAAGTTGGGGACTTAGTGCTTCGAAAAGTTACTTTGAACACCAAGAATCCCAATGACGGGAAGTTGGGTCCGAATTGGGAAGGGCCGTACAAGATAACAGGAATAACGGGCAAAGGGTCGTGCATACCGAAATTGAATCCGTGGAGTACGACGGTTGCTGAATAACTGGAATGTGGCTCATTTGAAGAGATACTACTGCTAAGGTATGAATACCCACCTTTGTGATCATCTTTATTTAAACTGTCTTCCTTTGTGCAGAAGTAGAACACCGTACGGAGTTAGGACTGAAAACACGTGTTGCACTCTTTTTCTTAGTTCGGTTTTGTCCCAAAGTGGGTTTTCCGACAAGGTTTTTAATGAGGCAACAAGTATAACGTGTTACTTTATGAAAATGAGGCAAAGTGCCCGGGAACGAAGGGTCTACCGACTGAGTGGGGCCTTGATAGTGCTTACCCGATCCTACAGCTCGGATAAACACTAGGGGACAGTGGCGGACCTAGGACTTTTACCAAGTGAGTTCAATATATAAGAAATATATAAATAACACTGTATATACATATATATTTTTTAAAAACAGATTAAATATACATGTATATACAGTGTTATTTTTCAACGAAGTGGGTTCATATGAACCCACTTGAAACCACATAGGACCGCCCCTGCTAGGGGACTATCATGCCAACATCGAAGTTTACCCCGGAAAGGCAGAATGAGTTCAACTCACTAAAGCGGATGAAGACACTGTAAAATGCTACCCCGGATAGGTCCTCAAAATTTTGTTTCTCAGTTTTTGTCTAATCCCGGACCTTCTGTATTAGGCTTCGGTGTAAGGACCAAACGATCAAAAACAAATCGTGTCCACTTAGCAAATCTTTATTATTTTGCTACGGTTAATCTTTATTATGTACTTGCAAATACTTTGCAATAAAGAAAAAGTTATGAAAAATTCGTCTCGTCTCGGACATGTCTTTTTATTAAATACCCTATACCGGGGACTGCCATTGAAATTTGGCAAAGGCAACAAGGTCATTAGCTAAAATCTTTTAACACCCTCGAATGGGGACTGTCATCTCGAAATTTAACAAGGCAGGGATTGAGGTATCTGAACCTAATCTATTATAATTAAACTGTCGGAAAAGGTTCGAACAATATAAAAACCTCGATCGAAAATGCCCGACATGATTCGGAGATGTCTGAATTCACGAAGCATAAATAAGCCCCGCGGGAAAATCACTCGATCAAATCCTCGGACAAAAATATACCGAACGAAGAAAAAAGCCAACACTTAGGCACAATCCGGAAAAAGAAATGACTCCGAACCTTTGATTATTTCTAACGGGATAAGCGATTAAGGCAAATGTCATAACAAGCATTCGGATAAAAGCATGAAGAAACAATAAAATGGGAAATGCTCATTTCATATATGAAAGATTTTTACATTTGAACTTTCCATAAGTCAAAAAGCAAAAAACAAAATAAAGACTCGTACAGGCCCTGATCTACCCGATATGAGCAGAATCAGAGTTATCGAAAATCGTCTGCTCAGAATCATCAGACTCAGCATCGAGGGCTTTCTTGTCCCTCTCTTCCATTCCTTTGGCCTCGAGTATCCGAGCCTAGAGGCATTTCACATATAACCCCTTTTTAACTTCTTCGAGGGTAATCCTCCGGGATTTCCACCGCTCGTATTCGACCAAAATCATTGAACGGGCCTCGGCAGTCTCCATGTCTTTAAGGGACTCTTCTAAGTCGGCCTCGGCTTGTTTCAATTTGGCCTCTAGTGCGGACCCCTCTTCGAGAAGAACTATTTGAATTTCATTAGCCGACTCAAGCTTGGCCTGAAGCATGTAATTAGCCTCTGCAGCCTCCTCGAGCTTGCTCTTGAGCTCGTCACTAATCCGAGCTCGTTTCTCGGCTTTCTGTTCGACCACCCTCAGCTTCTTCTTGTCATTAGCACTCTCGGATTCAAGCTGTTGATTCCTTTCGGCCTTAACTGAATCAAGTTCACTTCGAAGTTGGGTAAAATTAGCCTCGAGTTCACCGAGCCTCGAAATAACATGGGCATTGTCTTGATTAAGACTGGCATTATCCCCTTCAAGGAGCCAGTTCTTTTCAACTATATCGGCCAACTCGGCCTTCAAGCGAAGGTTTTCGGCCTTTGCCGGCCGAGATAGGATTGAAGGTTGGGAAAAGGCATTTGCCGCCCTTGCTTAGTTGGTCTTCCTTCTCCCCCGGGGAGGAGTTTGAACTTCTCGCGTCTCTCTCGCCCCGAGCGTCCGGGCTGAGCCTTCAAGTCATCAACCTCGTAGTCTTGGGCCGGATAAAGCCTTCATTGACGAGCACAACACTCTGCAGAAGGAGGAGAAGCAGATCAAGTTAGGAAATTGATTAGCAGGATTAAAGAACACCATTAATATTACAGAGAAGTGGGTATAATGCTTACCCGGTTGCCTGCATGCATGCCCTCGTTTATAAGGCACTACCAAGGAACCCCGACCATCTTTTCTTTATCTGAATCTGAAACAAGAGGTCTTAGATAACTTGCAACCCCAACAGGACGGGACAAAAAACTACGGTCCTCGGGGATAGTGATCACGGCGAACCTCGTCCTCCTCGGTTCTACAACGAGGGCGTAGGAAAATACTACGAGGCTATTCTACTTTTTAGATTCGATCAGGCAAACTTCTTGCCTTGTAACTGAGGAATTTGAAGATGGCAGCCTTACGACTTCACCGTTGCGAGAGGGATATTCGAGAACATGCCATCTAGGTTGTCGGACCTCGACGGCTGGGCGAGGGACAGAAACGGCTCCGGCGGCCACAGTGAAGCGGGTCTGCCTCGGATGTAGTAGCTTAGTCTGCCGGCGGTAGGCTAGGCCGTTGTATCTCGTTGACGGAGGCCAGAGGCGGATTCGGGCCTTTGATCGGCCTCGGTCGCGGAGAGAACGGGCCCGGATCCTGCGAGCCTCTGCACCGAGGGTACCCAACGGGCGGCCGTCCTGAAATATCGATAAATTCAATAGACGTTAGTGGAATCGAAAAAAGAACATCTTCCACACCTGTGTGCGGGGTCGGGACAGAAGTTCCTTTCTCGGCTGTAGATGAGGGCGGAATGATATTCTCTTCCTCCGGAACAGAGGTGGTGAAGCGGCTCTCACCAATACTTCAAATAAGAATATCGGACTTTGATTCATCCCTCAGGGTCCGAACATCGCTCCTCGGTCTCTTCCTTTATTTCTGCCCTTTGGCCGAGGGTTTTCTCTGCCTCTTTCCAGCTGCGACAATGAGCCGGGATGACCCTGCCATATCAAATTCATGAGTCGATGCAGCGATCTCGGCCGCCGATTCGGGTCTCAGCTCCACCGAGCCCTTGGGCAAGCTTGAATACCGAAGGAGTTAGAAAAAGAAAATGGGAGAATGCAGTAGATACCGAATCTAGGAGAAGATTACCGTGATTTTGGGCAACCCATCGGCCACGCGATAGGTCCCCCCATGTTCGTTTTTCATGAGGGTATTGGCCAAGGATTGCTCCAACCTACTCTGTAAGGTTCCGGACAGCTGACGGTATCCATGCCTCGGCTATTAAAAAAAAAAAACACATATGTAAGGGAGCAAATTTTGGCAAAGCGCGGAGGAAGGATAATTATAGAAGGGAGAACTGAAACTTACGTCTATCGCTCCGCTTCTCCGAAAAGGGCATGTGATCGGCCGAAATAATGTCCGCGGTCCTTACCCGAACATAACGTTCCAGCCATCCTCGATCCCCATCCTCGTCGAGTTTGGAAAATATTGGGTTCCGACCTCGCTTGGCCATCTTTATCACCCCCCCCCCCTCTCGGAAGATTCTCGGAGAATACAACCGGATGAAGTGCTCCAACGTGAATTCCCTTTTTACGTTATTGGCCAGTAAGCGGACGCAGGCCACGGTCCTCCAGATAATCGGCCCGATTTGGGCCAAGGTTACGTTATACGTCCGGCACATCTCCAAAATAACCGGATCAATTGGAGGGTCTAATTTTAGCGTGAACGGATAAGTGTAAACGTATAAGAAGCCTTCTCTGTGATCGGTAATGAACTCGTCGGGCCCGGGACCGAACACTTGCACTAGATGCTTATCCCATCCACATTCTTCCCGGACCCAAGGTAGAAGATCCTCTGTAATAGACGAAGGGTATCACCTTATGTCGTAACCTCTATCCGCGACTGTAGATAGCTTCTCGACATCAAATTTCGTGGTTGTAGTTGGGCCTGGACGGTACTATGTCCAGAGCAGTCGATTCCACAAATGTTTTTCCTTCGGGTTGTGAAACAGGCTCGACTACCGGAGAAGAAACCGAGGGTATGTCCTGGGAAGAAGGTTCGGTGTTGGCAGACATTTTAAAGATAGAGTGAAAATTTGAAAATTTGAAGTGGCGGATGAAAGGTTTCACGACAAGAACAAAAAAAATGAAAGAAGAAATGTTGGGAGCGGAGGCCCAATTCGATCCTTGATGCAAGAAACTTTGAAGATTCAGTGAGCAAATGAAGAACAGGGGCTTTTACGATCAAATAAGCAAGAGAAGTGGAGAGAAATGGAAGTGAAAGTGGAAAAATGAAGTTGCCTTGGGCCTTATATAGGCATCCCACTGAAACGGTTACAGAGAACAACCAATCGAGCTGCGACACGTGTCCCACAATTAATGAGACGTGATATGAAGCGACATGGATAAGGCGGTTCCCGAGGTCGACCACTTGGGGCGAGACACATGGCAGAAGTCAGAAAGAAGTGACATAACTGTTCCCGCCAAATTTGAAAATAAGAACGAGCTTACGGAGTCACCGATTTTGAGACTTTTTCTTCCGTTACTCTAAAAAGCTTCTTCATCCGAAAAGGTGTGGGATTATCGTATACGGTAAAAACCGGATCGATGTATGGCCATAAGTCGGAGCCGGAGGAGTAAGTCAGTGAACACCAAGCCGGGTACAGGTGACCGAAGAGGATAAAAGTGTGTCCCATAATTAGTCCGGGTACCATGAGGCCAAAATCGACGTGTCGGTTGGTTCGTGTATCTTTGATCAATCAACATGTCCGCGTTAATTAGGTTAGCGGTTCTGCGATGTGCCACGCGTCACGGAGGCCGTTTGTCGTTTTGTCTTGCTGACCATATGTATCGAATTATCAGGCCGTCTGGTGCTACACTATCTTTTTAGGGTTTCTTTATTCTATGGGTTTTGTATTGTAAAAGGGGGAACCATGACTGAAGCGCATAAATAGAGGGCGTTGTCCCTACTTTTTGAGTGGTGAGATCTTTCGTAACTTCGACATTGTAATAGAAAAATATATAAAAACTCACTCTCTCTACGATTTTAGTCTGAATCAATAGTGTTCTTTATCTTTGCTTGCCCATCCGTTCAACATAATATATTGCTATATATATATATATATATATATATATTATAACAAACAATCCGTACACATTTAATGTCGATAAAATAGATTAAATTAAATGCGCGTATCTTATCATAAACATAAATTCAATTGTTACCGAAATTCGGGGTAAACAATTACAGAGGAAGACAAATATATCGGACATAAATAGTTGTATGAATTTCATGCTTGCTTTTTAGAACCACTAGTGTCTCATTATGGGTATCGCATGGACCATGCATTAATTTGTTCTTTCTGGAAAAAATGATGACTTTCCGAAAAGATTCTGATAACTTTAAGAACATGTATGATTTTGGCATATTCCAACTTCAAATTAAAAGATATTTATGTCTTCTTCAGTCCATTCACTACTGAAAGGAAGATGCATTTGCTAGAAAAGTACTACTGTAACTTTTATCTTTCAAAATATTCTCTTTGTACATCCCCTATAGGCATCTTTTGTAATTGAGAGATTGAATTGTATTGTTTATTTCTTTATAGCACAACTGCGCAACATGGACTTTTGGATTCAAATTTGACGGAGAACTGTTGATTTCTACGGAGATTCATAGTGTGTTTAACGAGAATTTAGTTACTTACTTTATATCTATTTTCTTTAGGTCCTTTTTTTGATATTGCTTGATTCTTTTTGAGGAATACATGCTTTTGAGGCAAAGGGATAAGGAAAGAAAGAGTAGAATGGTGGTCCACAAGACCACAACAAGACTATTACGACGGTTTTCTGTTTTCTTTTCCTTCTTTGTTTCTCATCGACGACAATATTATTTTGATAATCAAGGAATTCTCGAGAATCAGTCGCACACAATTTGAAATTTGGTATATAATGAACCCAACCTTTATTCTTCTCTAATTAAATATCAAACTTGTGTTATGATATAATTAAATATGATATTTGCTTTAGAAAATAAAAGCAAAAAACAAGCGTGCTTTGGAGTTTGATCGCGAGGCGAGGATATGAGCATATAGCCCCCAACCAGCTTCATCTTGGTTTTGACGCTGTGTTCTTGATTAATATTAAATATATTTTCAGAATTATACACATAACTAGTAAAAGTACTGGCGCTTCGTGCCGTTGTGTAAGACATAATTGAAATTTAAAATACTTTCTATCAATTAGTTGAGATAAAGGAGATAAAGAATTTGTGCATATGCATCGAAAAATCAGCCAAATTAAAGAATTTGTAATAGGTGAATTGTACTTTTTCATTGTTTAGACTTTCTCTTTAATTATTGAAAGAAACTCGTAAAAACAAAATTAAGTGATCCAAGTACCAAAACGCAGAAGCAAAGAGTCCGAAAAGGGAGAAGGAGAGAACCAATCATATACAACATGTTATAACATAAACAGAAAGGTTATTTCTGCTAATTCCACTTTATTTTCTACAAACTTATTACAAGATAATATTGTCCGTTCTCATAATTAATATGCAGTAAATCATGTCGTCTAGCCCAACACTTTAGAATTATTTCTTGTTCCTTTTGTTTCCACGATTCAAGATTTTTTTGAGTAAAATATGTGAGAATGCGTTTTGAAGAGTTCACCTTATATTTCTTTTATACGTTACTTATAGCATCAAGAAATCATTTATAAGCAACAAAATTTGTTCTTTGACAGGAAGGAAATAAAAAAAGTTTAGTAGTGTAAATTAACAAAGAACATGTCATTTTGCCAGCCTCTAAGTCCTTCTTGCTACTCCTAAATCCTGTCAGGATTGTATTTAAGAAAAGAGAAAACAAAATAACTCCGCAAGCTTTTAAAAATAGTAATATCACTATTTAAAAACAATCAATTTTTGACGGACTAAAAAGCGACGGACTCTGTCGCTATCAAAAATAGACGGAACAGCGACGGACTCCGTCGCTTTATCCTTTTTTTATTTTTTTTCAATTATTTTTAATGAGAAAGCGAAGGACTCCGTCGCTTATATCTGGCGGATTTTTTTTCTTAAATTCCGCGAAAAATAAGCGAGGCTTTTTGTAAAAATAAAATAAAAAAAGCAATCTATTTTTTTTTCTTTTTTAAATTAAATGACTTTATGTATATACTAATTTATTAAAATCTTTTTTTTTTTTTTTACTAAAAACCGACGGAATCGGTCGGTTTTTATATAATTTTTTTTTTAAATGGTCAAGATCCAGTCAACAAATTAAAAAAGCGACGGCGTCGCTTTTTTTAATTTTCAAACCCAAAATGGGTCTTTCTTCACATTTCACCCACACAAATCCCTTACCCCAAAATTCCCTCCGTTCGGCGATTTTTCCCGCCCCAACACCATCTCTGTCGATTCCCTCCCTCCGGCGAAGTCCACTCCCACCCCGCCGCCCCACTGCTGTGTCGCCCCGCCACCGCCCCACTTGACCCGTTTTTAATTGGCCCGAAAAAAGTGTGTGTGTGTGTGTGTTTTTTTTTTTTTAATTGTTTTGTGATTATTACATTATATGTTTAGTATTAGTATATTTATGGTGTAGTTGTGATGTTATTGATGTGTATTAGCTTGAATGTGACAAGAAATATACACTTTATTTGTCAAAATGGATATGTTAGAATTTAGGGTTTTTTTCTTGATTTTTTTGGTTAATCTTAGTTTGTAGGTTGAATGTGTATGTAATTGGTTTATTTTATTCAATTTAGAAATTATATTGATGTGTTTGTATTTGAATTTGACAAAAAAAGTATACTTTGTTGATCCAAATTGTGTAGGGATCCCTTTGGATTATTGTTTTGGTTGAATTTGGCTATATGTATGTTCAATATCAATATGAATGCATATTTCTCTAGCTTTGAATTATGATGTGTATGATTTAGGTAGAAATTGTACACTTTATTTGTCAAATATTATGTAGGGATGACTTTATTTTATTTTGGTTGAAATAGACTCTATTTTATTGGTATTGGTTGTTATTTCTTAAGTTATTAGAATGCAATTTAGCTAACTTTATAATATAACCTAAATAATTTGTTGGAATTTTTGTAGATGGATCGTATGTGGATGTATAATACGAATAATAGTGGTTGTGTTGGTGTGAATGATGAATTTATTGAAGGTGTTAAAGGGTTTATTACACATGCAATGTCACTTGACCTTTTTCAAAGTAAGGGGTTAATTAGGTGTCCTTGTTCGATTTGCAAGTGTATGAGGTTTAACAATCCGGATACGGTTATGGTTCATTTATGTCGCAAAGGGTTTAAGGATAAATATTTAGTTTGGACTGATCATGGAGAGATTGATTGGGTCAATGGTATATATTATAATTTAGTTGTTGGTGAAAGTAGTAGGTCGCAGGAAAAATGTCATGTCCAATATGATAGAGTTAATGATATGGTCAATGATGCTTTTGGGGTACATTCTGGGTTTGAGCCTGAACAAAATTATGAGCAACCTCCCAATGAAGAAGCAATGCGCTTCTATCAAGAATTAGAAGAGGCTAGTCGTCCACTTTGGGTAGGATGTGCGCATTCTAAGTTGTCCATTGCAATTAGAATGATTAATATCAAAGCAGATTAGAGTGTTGCTGAAGCTGTTATGGACTCTATGATTAAGTTTGTGGGGGAACTAGTTAGTCCGGAATACGACTGTTATATCCCGTATTTTATGCATTCGGATAATTCGAGAAAGTTGTGGCAAGTTAAGGACAAGATCATTTTTAAGAGTTATTTTAATGCACAAGTTGGTTATGAATATCAATTATGAATACTGGTATTATGGAAATCCTGAGAAAGGCTAAGGGCAAGAAGAGAAATTTACAAAATGACGATGGAAATAATGTGGAAGGTTAGGGGAGAACAAAATGGAAATTTTACACAAGGTTCATGAAAATTCAAAGAGACCATATTGGCCATGTGACAAAAAAAAAAAGGGAAAGAAAAAGGATGAAAAATAAGATGACAAAATAAGTCATCTTTGGTGGAATTTCAAGAAAATTCTAGAGAAATAAAGAAAGGGGCTATGTGCTAAAATTTTCTTAATTGAGGGACTAAAACATAAATATAGAAAAATGGTGGAAGGCATATATATATATGAGGAGTCATCTTTTAATTCAAGAAATTAGAGAAGGAGAAAAACAAAAGAAAGAAGAAGCGGCACAAATACGGCCATTCGGCCATGACTAGGGAATTTGACCCCTTGAAATCTTGTCCCAAAAATTATTTCTTCTAGCATTCCTACTAATTTGAAGGCCCTCTTCACATGGTATAGTTATTGAAGCAAGAACCTCTCTCTTGATGCAAGTTGACAACTTTAGTTAAGTGAGGAAGTTGAAGGAAAAGGTAAGATTTCATCCCCTTTTATATGTTATGAAGGTTTTGTTTATGTTGTAGTATGTAGAAATGGATAGAATTCATGAGAATATGGAAGTTTGCATGGTGGGTGTGTATGTGTGCATGTGGCCGTGTGTGTGTGTGTGTGTGTAAGTGAGATGAGTTGAATTTTATGTTGTATTCTAGTTGTGGTTGTGGTGGAATTCATATTGGAAATGAAAGTTGAATGAATTTGGTTGAAGTTGGAAATGTAGTGTGTTGGCCGTGTGGTGTATGGAATTGGAATGGAAATGGATTAATTTTGTTTAGTATGTTAGTTGTGTGTTGTGATCCTTGCATGTAAATGAAGGTAAAATGATGTAAGTTTGCATTGAAATGGAATGTAGAAGCTTATGTCGTTTTAGTATGATTTTATGACATTATGGAAATTAAGTGCTAAGGTGCAAATTATGATGATTGTGGATGAACTTGGAAGACGGAAACGTGTTATGAATAAGTATGCTAAAGATTAGAAGCTTTGGATGAATTATGGCTTTGATGGGAAGTTTGTATATTTTGTATATCTTGTGAATATTTTATGGAAATGATATGAAATGATTTAGAATTGTATTGGAATGATCTTGATTAGTAAATGAATATGAGAATGTTGGTATTGAGTTGGAAATATGAAGTTAGAATGGAAGCTATTGCACTATGTTGGAAAGAAGACTAGTTATGCTATATTGTGTTTCATAATGATTGTTTGTGTTGTTGGGTTGTTGTTGTTGATATATTGGGCCGAGCTAAGTCTCGGGGATGCTATATGTATAGAGGAAATCTTCCGAAATTTCGGTAGAAAAACATGAATTTAAGTTGAACTCTTGGAAGCTACAACTCACAATTGGTAAACATGACCATTTGTAGATTTTGGAGGAAACGAGATTCGAATTTGGAGAAGCGTAAGAAGCGGAAAAGGTATGTAAGGCTTACCCTTTCTTTCTCTTGGCATGTCCTAGATATACTAGGCTTGAATTTGGACCTCGGGGACAACTCTACTCTTCGGAATCCACGTCCGAAATTGCCCTTTTCTTTCGATTGGAATTGAACCAATTATGTTGCTAAGGGTTGGAAAAGTTATCTAAATACCTAGAACTTGAACAAATGAGACCCGACTACCTTGAAACTATCATGAATGATATTATGAAGTGTAAAATACGTAAATGGTGTCCGCCACCCCATTTGACCCGAGGTGGGCCCACAATCCCAGAGACCTAATTGTCTTGTTCTATTTGCCTTATTTACGTAAGTTAATTAAGGAAACTTTTGACTATTGTTCCGAATTTGATATAAGTATCGGTAACTCGGATATGAGCATTCGGTTCGACCATTACGATATAAATTCTTCGGTACGGACGATCGATTTGAATATTCTGGTCTAAGAATTAGATGTAAATACTACTGCTTTAAGTATTACGATATAAGTATTCAAAATAAATATTACGATGTATATGTTCGACATCGGTATTCGATACGAGTATTTTGGTATAAGCGTTCGATATGATAACTCGATATGAGTGCTCGGTGCGAGCGTACGATATAAGTATTCACTTTATGTGTATTTGGATATGAGTCGTCGATCCGAGTATTTTAATATGAGTATGCTCTATAAGCGTTAATGTTCTTCATGTACGATCTCGCGTCGCTTAAACGATCCCGAAGAGGTTTACGTACTCCAAACACTCATAACTTTCCGATACTAACTCGGAAGAACCCGAAACTTCATTTCGAGCCTTCGAATGTTGGTAAGTGTACGTATTCATCGAGTCCGGATTTATGTGCATATGGTTTCTCACGACTCGCTCGTGCATGGCTCAATGTATCTTTCACCGAGTCCCCTAGCCGGGGCGTTATGTTCTCGTGCGTACTACTGCGGTATGATTCGATTCACCGAGTCCCGGGCCGGGACATGTTCTCGTGCGCATTCCAGCTGCATTGTTCATCGAGTCCCTCGTACTTGCGGGCGGGACACGTTATCGTATGTATTTATGATTTGATGGTACGGGGATGACACGACGATTATTCACCGAGACCCAGCGAGGGTAGGGACACGTTATGTATATTTGATACATGATTCCGTACATGCATGATTCCATATTACCGAGTCCCTTAACAAGGCGGGACACGTTATTTGCATATATGACATATGATTCCGTCATACATGATCCTATTCACCGAGTCCTCGTCGAGGGCGGACACGTTATATGCATATGTGACCTATGATTTTGACACGCGTTGATGATCTATCCACCGAGTCCCTCACGGAGGGCGGGACACGTTACACGCATATAAGATATGTTACTTTGGCATATGGTGATTACGTTCACCGCGTCCCTTCGTAAAGGGGGCCGGGTTACGTATACGTGTAAATTTTATATGATTTTGATATTCATAATCTAATACGTGTCCGAAAAGTAAGCATTACGGAATTCCGTACGCTCGGTATTCCGTCCGCTATATGACCTCGTACCGAATATTACATACGTTCGTATGCCGTCCGGTATAAGAAGTCATCCAGCATTCGCGCGTTCGGTATTCCGTCCGATACATAATCTTATACGAACAATCTATACGTTACGTACTCCGTCGACATGTGACATCTCAGGCATTCGTATTTTACACCTCTTCGGACATGCGATACTGTGAATCGTAAAATAAGCATTTTAGTACTGCGGGCCGACTTATTTACCTTCCGTACTCCTTACGGTATATGGGACGGGTATGTCGGTTTGTGTACGGGAAATAGGCGTACGGCATTTTGACTAATGTACTTATTTTTTAGTCTGTTTGTTTCGATTATGGTTCCGTTTTCGTATTGCATGCCTTACATGCTCGGTACATTTTCCGTGCGACCCCCCGTTCTTCGAAACACGTCTCATGCCACGCGTGTACTCCCGGATAGTTTGAAGTTATTATAGAAGGTGTTCCGGCAGAGATGGCAAGCTCCATTCTCCGGAAGAAATGCAAGTCGAGTTTGTTTGTTATAATTTACGGATGTATGTTAGAGACTTTGCGAACGGCGTCGTGGGTATTGGTTGTCGATCTGTAAGCGGCTCGTCGGCCGACATGTTGGTCTCGTATTATATCTTAATTTTGTATGATTATAGGTTTGTTCAGTTTGGAAGCTACAAGAAAGAATGTTTCTGAAAAAGTTTACTATGCATTTTATCTTATCTGATTTAAAAAGTTTAATGTGATTTTATGTGCAGCAAGAGTCTGGGGGTTCGCTCGGCCCTAAGTAAGGGTCGGGTGCCCATCACACCCTAGGGATATTAGGGTGTGACAACGACATACCTAAAAATTACTATCAGGCCAAGAGATTGGTTTCCAAGTTAGGATTGTCGTATGACAGGATTCATTGTTGTTCAAATGGTTGTATGTTGTTCTATAAGGAAGATACTGATTTAAATGAATGTAAATTGTGTGGACATGCTCGGTTTAGGGGGGCTCCTAGTGGGAAGATGGTTCCAATTAAGTCGATGCATGATTTACCTCTTATACCTAAGTTAAAGAGGTTGTATGCATCGCCGAGTTCCGCTCCTCACATGAGATGACACAGTGAAAACAGAAGGGCACCTAGTGTTATATGTCATCATCGGATGGAGAAGCGTGGAAAAATTTTAATAGAACTTATCCTGATTTTGCTAGTGAACCAAGGAACATTCGTTTGGGTTTGGGTGCGGATGGTTTCACACCTTTCTCTGTCTCTGCTACACCCTATTCCTGCTGGCCTGTATTTCTTACTCCGTATGATGTTCGCCAGGCTATGTTTACTGAGTTTAATGTATGCAACTTATTACATATTTCGTAAATATATTTTACTTCAAGCTGTCAACTAACATTATCCATTTCATGATTTGCAGACTTTGTGTACGTGGGATCCAAAGAATTACAACAAGGATTTCTAAGCTCTTTGAGAAAAAGTCGAGTGCAAGGTTGCCTGGCTGGTTTGCAAGGGCTAAGAAGTATAATAAGAAGCCACAGTGGCTAACAGACGGCCAATGGGAAGAGCTAAAGGCCTATTGGCGAACTCCTGAGTTTATCGCCAAATCTGAGCAGGAGAAGGCTGCCCGTGTATCCGCAAAAAGAGGATCTTTGCACACTGTATGTGCAAGAAGTCAAGGGCATGTCCCTAGGAAAATAGTAAGTAATTTTAAACTTTTAAGTTAATGTATTATCAATATGTTATTATTAAGTTTTTGCTCTTTACTTTAACTTTATTTGTAGAAAGAGGCGACGGGCAAATTTCCGTCCCAGGTTGAGCTGTTTATGAAGACGCACAAAAAGAAGAATAAAGAGACAGGTGAGGAAGAGTGGATAGAGGATAGGGCTAGAGATTCGGTGGTAAGTGCTAATTCAATTATTTAAGTAATTACATAACTTTAATTATGATATATTCATTAAATACTAACATTTATTTTTATATATACAGGGTTATTTTGAACAAGAAAAGCAGCAGTACCTCCAATCTCAGCCTGAAGGCACTCCTACCGAGCTTCCAGATGAAATAGAGGTACAGTTGTGGACTAAGGCCATTTGGGGCGGGGGGGGGGGGGGGGGGGGTATAAGGGTAGAGCATACGATCTTGGGCCAAGAAACAACTTTGGCCTCCTTCAGTCAGAACTGCGAGGTGAAGGGTCTTCTCAGCAGGGTGAAGGAATTGACGGTGTTCAATATACAGCAAAGGCGCAAAGAAATTGAACAACTTAACAAGAAATTGGCTGATAATGAAAGCCGTCATGCTAAGGAGACTAGTATTTTGCAAAAGAACCTCGAAGCTCTCCAGGCGCAAGTTATGAACTTCATTGCCTCTGGACAGTTTGGTGTGCCCCGTTCTCCCCACCCAAACCAGCAAAATAATGAAGAGGAAGATGAAGAGTTGGAGGATGATGATGATGAGTACGTAGATACGACTCCTTGATCATCTTTATTTGTATTTTAGAGACTTTGTGAAGCTTTTATATTGTTTTAGTTGTAAACTTTGAATGATATGAAAAAATTGAACTTTGAAGGCCCTTTTTTATTGTTTTGATGGAATAATTGGATAGTATATGATGTTATGTTGATAATTAGGATGTTGTAAATGCTATAGCTCATTTAGAATTGGTATAGGCAGCATTTAGTGTTGGTTGTAGGCTGAATTGTGATTTTTTGGCTAAAAAACAGGTTTGGATGCTGAAATTGCTGATTTCAGCATCTAGTTTTTTTCCAGAAAAACGACGGAAAAAGCGACGGAGTCCGTCGCTTTTTTGGAAAAATTCAAAAAAAAAATCCCAGAAAAGCGACGGACTCCGTCGCTTTTCCAAAAAAAAAAATACAAAAAAAGGGAGTCTGTCGCTTTTTGTATTTTTTATATTATATATTTATTAATATAATTCATTTATTTTTTTTAAAAAAATAATAATTAAAAAATGCGGCGGTGTCCGTCGCTTTTTTTTTTTTTAATATTGGCAACAAATTATTGAAGCGACGGACTTCAAAGCAACGGGCCAATAAGCGACTGTAACAGAATCCGTCGCTTTTCAACTGTTTTTTAGTAGTGTATTTGGCTGTTCATGAATATTTCTAAATCCATTTAGGGGTTGTCCAAACAAATTACATAGGTTATGTAAATATTATCAATCACAGTTTTAAGATGTTATTTGTCAATATGATTCATCTATTTTATATATATTTATATCAAAGCATAATAGGACACAAACATGATAGATTAACTTATTTCATTTGCAAGCGACATCTCTGTCAAAGCAGAAAAGGAAGGGATTGTATTTAATATTATAACATTGCTATGAAGAAAATATAAACACAACATAAAATCATCAATCCCATAAGTTTTTCTTTTTGACAAATGTAACAAAAGTATGTGAAAAAACGGTCGTGTAAGTTTAAGGTGAAAAAGAGAAACATCTAATACCGTAACAGGATTTAGAAAGAGATCTTCACAAATTGTCTCTTCATTCCTTCTTGTTTCTCTGGTAAGAACTTTATCAAACTGAGAACATTTATTATTGAAGTATTCACCCCATTAACTGTCCGTTAGAGAAAATATGATATGAGAGATGCGGGGAAAAGATAATGTAGAGAAGCGGATGAGATATGCTATCCATGTATTTTGATGGAAAATACATGGAATATGGAATGGAGATGTTTTTCTTGGAAGAGGATAAAATGATTATGGTTTATGGGAAAGAAGACGACAGACGAGTAGTAATTATGTGATGATTAGTAGAAGGGAGATAAACAGAGGGAGCCGTAATTAAGAGGGAGCTTGAAGGGTCAAGGCGTTTTGTTTGTAACCGGCACGTACGGCGATTTGTTTGTAACTGGCACGTGAAAATTGTAAAAGTAAGAGGAAAAGAGGCAAAATAGGGGAAATGTTAAAAAATCCAGGAACAAGATAAATAGCAATCCTGGTTTCTGGGAGTGCCAAGTAAGCAGACTTATGTCTTACTTTTATATATACTAGTCCCTCGGCACGTGCGTTGCACGTGTATATTGAGTTATATAATATATGATAATGTAAAATAATACTTCTTCCATTTCAATTTATGTGAGGCATTTCTTATTAGTCCGTGCCAATAAAAAATGACCCATTTCTATATTTGAGAACAATCTACCTTTATGCAATGATTTATAGCCACACAAAATATATATGACTCATTTAATACCACAAGTTTGAAAATCTTCAATGTAAATGGCATATGAAGACTTGTTTGTCAAGGTCAAACTGTTCATATATCGTGCAAACCTACGAAGATGAACAATCCAAGAGTTATCAGATCCATAGGTTTTCCCTTTTACTTATTTTGATACTTCATATTTTATCATAGATGATGTTCCTATTATGTTACTTTCATCCAGAGGCGGATCCAGAATTTAGATTCTGTGGGTTCAATCTTAATAACTTTAATATTGAACTCATTATATTTTAAAAGTTATGGGTTCATATCTACTATATATACAATTTTAATAATTTTTTACACATAAATCTATACTCCATGTCAAAAGTTGGGGGTTCAATTGAACCCCGACTTAATAGGCTAGATCCGCCTCTGCTTTCATCGCTTCAGTTTCAAAGATAGTGCGGTCACTAAATCTTTTCGCCTCTTCCAAGGTTACCAAACCATTGTAATAGTATTGTTAATAAAATTATTTCAACATCTTTGTGCATTAAAGAGTAATTGGAGTTACACGATTTAATCGAGCATTAATTATATATTAGCTCTTATTTGATACAAAGAAGTTCATTCACTTTCAGACATGATTATATATTTAAAATTGTTCCTTGGATCTTTGTCCTCCCAAGGTAGGGGTAAGATCTGCATACACTCTATCCTCTCTAGACACCACTTTGTGGAATTTCACTGGGTATGTTGTTGTTGGTGGTGCTTGGATCGTTGTCCTCTATTTAAGATTTAGCCACCAGTAAACAAATTAAAAATGGTAGTACCTCTTTGTAAATTGATGTTAATTATAGGCCTGAAACACCATCATGTTTGGATTTTTGTGAGGTCCAACTGAACCTCTTCGAATCAGTAATATTTAAATCACACAGTCAAATAAAATTATTTGTAGCTTGTTAAGATATTATTTGTTAACTTAAGTCAAACAGCAATTTCATTACCAAGTAAAACCTTCCTGTATATAGGACATTACTATTATATATAAGAGGGAATGTGAGGACTTTTGTAGTCCTCACAATAATTTCCCAAATTTTTAAAAACTTTTTCATTAATTACTTTTATGTCCTAATTTTATTTATTTAAGTCAATTTTTTTGTTTTTTATTTTTAAAGTCTCTTTTCAAAAAGCGATCGGACGGAGACTTTTGTAGTCCTTACAATAATTTTCAAATTTTTTTAAAACTTTTTAATTAATTACTTTTAGGTCCTAATCTTATTTATTTATGTCAATTTTTTTGTTTTTGTTTTTAAAGTCTACTTTTCAAAAGCTATCGAACCTCCTACCTCATTTTTCACGTTCTTTGATTTTACGATTGGTGCTCGATATCCGCATTTGAGCCCAATTAATCCGGATAATTCGCCTTTGCATCGCGCCTATTCGGGGAGCGCTTCCTCCAACGATTTTTTTCCATATCCATGTTCGAACCCCTAATCCCTAATTAAGAGAGGAGCGGCTCCATCTCGCGCACAAGTTAAATTATGTATTTGTCTTAAAAGTTCATTAACTATGTATAGATTATTTATTTAGAATTAAATAACTTCAGAAAATTAGGATACATAAGTTATAATGTCAAATTAAGTTCCAAATTTGATTTGAATTAAATAATTTCATCAAAATGGAAGTTAAAATATTAAAGGAGTGGAATGAAAATTTTGCTTTTATATAACTATCATGGTTGTTGTTGTTGTTATTGTACACTTGTACTAACACAAATTATATTTCTTTAGTTAAAATATCTGCTTTTATATCTTGAGTTTGGGCCCGGGCTTAGCACGGGCCTCACATAAGCAAATGTGAGGACTTTTGTAGTCCTCACAATAATTTCCCAATTTTTTAAAAACTTTTTAATTAATTACTTTTATGTCCTAACCTTATTTATTTAAGTCATTTTTTTTGTTTTTTGTTTTTAAAGTCCACTTTTCAAAAGCTATCGAACCTGGGGACTTTTGTAGTCCTCACAATAATTTTCAATTTTTTTTAAAACTTTTTAATTAATTACTTTTAGGTCCTAATCTTATTTATTTAAGTCAATTTTTTTGTTTTTATTTTTAAAGTCTATTTTTCAAAAGCTATCGAACCTCCTACCTCATTTTTCACGTTCTTTGATTTTATGATTGGTGCTCGATATCCGCATTTGAGCCCAATTAATCCAGATAATTCGCACTACATCGCGCCTATTCGGGGGGAGCGCTTCCTCCAAAGATTTTTTTCTATATCCATGTTCGAACCCTAATCCCCTCGATTAAGAGAGGACGACTCCATCTGTACAAGTTAAATTATGTATTTGTCTTAAAAGTTCATTAACTATGTATAGATTATTTATTTAGAACTAAATAACTTGAGAAAATTAGGATACATAAGTTATAATGTCAAATTACGTTCCAAATTTGATTTGAATTAAATAATTTCATCAAAATGGAAGTTAAAATATTGAAGGAGTGGAATGAAAATTTTGCTTTTATATAACTACCCACTTGTGGGACTACAATGGGTATATGGTTGTTGTTGTTGTTGTTGTACACTTGTACTAACACAAATTATATTTCTTTAGTTAAAATATCTGCTTTTATATCTTGAGTTTGGATCCGGACTTAGCCCGGGCCTCACATAACTAGTAAATTAAATGAGTCAAGTATTTCTTTTAAAGAGACAATGTCAAATAACTCAAGACAAAACGGATGGACTACTTATGTACTCACTCTAAGCAATAATTATTCTGGCTAATTATTTTATTAAATATTTCTTTGTTTCTTCAGTTGTTTCGTTTTATTTTTAAACTGTGTATGTGTTAAACTTTTCCTTTCTTTACCAAAAAAAGTGCACGTTTTATGTGGCTTTGAGCTCTATCTACCAGTTTTCACATTAAATATGCAGCATTTATACCCAGTCTTAATACAATCTCATGTAGCAGTTGAAGAAATTGGGTCATCCTTATACAATTACAAAAATAAATTGACACTTGAATTTGTAGATGGACTCGAAAATCATTGTAAGATGACTAAGTTATCAACACATTCATTGAAAATCATGAATTCATATGTAAAATGTCCTAAAAAAAGGAAAATCAAACAATACATTAAAATTTGATGTCAATGAGTATTTAAAGATTATACCTTATTTGGGATTGTCACCATTATCAAAGGTGTGGCTATAACATTAATTTGATTATTGAATATTTCTCACAAAATATTTATGATCGAAATATTTTTCTCTGTACGAAACTCACCAAATTAGCAAATATTAAATTCTTCAAAATTGATAATATTCAGATTTTCTGAACAATGAGTCAAGAACCAATATCTAATAAATCAAAAGTACTGAAAAATGTATGCCAAATATATGACCTAACTTTATAACAAATAGGTAAATACTCTTAGTTCTATATAGTTTCCCATTAATAAACATACCATCCCCTAAGAATATTCTTTTCAAAATATTGAGTGATATGTACTAAAGCAAAAAAATAGACGATAATAGTAGTACTCAGACAAATATAAACTCGGCTCAACACAAAATTTGATCCTGGTAAAGAAAAAAAAAGGATGATACCAAACTGGAGGCAATAATTTAACACATGAACCAGCTATTGTACATATTGGGATAGAAAATTCAATTTCATTTTTTTTTTTTATATTTCTCTAAACGTTTGAATTTACGGTATCTACATTAAAACTGATTAAACCATCCCTCTCAACTTGATAATTACAAAAACATATATTTCAGAATTCAACTTATTCATATTTAATAAAGATCAAAAATGAATTTAGTGATCACATGCAACTTGGGTCAACATATATTTTACTTAAATAAATATACAATGAGACTCTGCAATTGCATAATGTGACTTAAATAAATATACTATGAGCCACGTCCTTTGGGTTGAATAATTCATCCAGAATTGTGTAATTAAGAACAATAGCTTTCATATTTTTTAATGTATTACAGAAATGAGCAGCATAGACGTCTCAACAAATAGAGTATCTAATGAGATTCAAATTCTTTAATGCCCTACTTCTATACCCTCATTTCACGTACCTTCGCATTCAGCATTCCTTGTCAGAGGAAATTTCAAGTTTGAGGAGACATGCCTCTTTAAAACCTACAGAGAAGAAGAAGGGCATAAGTTTATTTCTATGACAAATTTTGAAAATCCGCAAAAGGATGTGTGTTTATTGCTATTAAACTGTGGCAACTCTTGAGGGAGTAATATTATAAACGGTGGCAACTCTTCAAATAGCCCGACATGTTTATTTTTATTAAATAGGATATTTAGGTTAATAAAAGGGTATTTACGTAATTTAACTTTGTTTACCCTTAAAATGGATAACAATTAAATTTGTACGCGGTTCAAAGGATATGCGGTTTAAGTTAATACGAATGATTATAAAGCAATAAATAATAGTGCACAAGCGAGTAAGAACAATCAAACCACGATAAAACAACGATTGGTCCTAGGAAACAACCGATCGGTCAGCTCAGGTCCTCGGAACCGAGCTCGTCAACGAATGAACAATTGCAGAATTCTTAGAGAGATTGATAAACACCTAGAATCAGATTATATTGCTTAGTATGTTCTGTGCGTGTGAAAGAACCCGCCCAAAGTAAAAGGGGTCCTCCTCTTTATATAGTAGAGGAGTTCTAACCCTAGTACAAGTCTAAATAAGGTACAAAATCTTCAGTTACTGACAAGCGAAATCGGCGCCGTCATATCCGACTGATGGCGGATATTCCGGACCCTTATTTATCATTGTTAATCGCCTTCTCATCCTATCTCGATATTCAGTTCCAACCAAACTCAGTGACTCGGGATCAGATGTGCTCGATCTTGCTACGATCCAACGCTTGACCTTGACCCCGACTAGGATTCATCCGATCCAGCAACGACCGTTATGATCTTAAATTTCTTATCGGGAAACCGAGGATACCCTTGCCCTTGGTTTTGCCCGTATACAGATAGTCCCCCCATTTTTCGGAGGGAAGTATTAACTTCGGGAAATAGATCCGGCTAAAGCCGAGTAGGTCGTACCTAGACGCCTTGGAAAAGACATTCCCATCAAATCCTTGCACTCTGCCCAATGTCAGTTCATATTTACTACAGCCGCCTAATCAGTCTTTAGAATCCGCCCCTTGTCAGAACTCTTAAATCCTTCAAAACTTTTTGTACTCCCCATTATATAAATCCCATATACTTCCTTCTTGCCATGCACTTTGAACCTAAACCCTAAACCTCATCTTTTCAAAAACCTTTACTTGTAACTGCCAAGTTTTACGTTCTCTTCTGAGTCTTGAACCTTTCTTAAACCATTATTTTTCTTCGCTTGACACTACACTTTCTTCTTGGCCGTGACTTCTCTACCATTGCTAACTCAAAGTGCAGACCATTCTTTGTCGCCGCCACATTCATCGCCCTTGTCAGTGATGGGAGCGACCAGCCCTGAGGAGGAGTTGGACTTCCTTGCTGCGGACATTCTTTCTGTCGGTTTCAAATATGCGAATGATTGTAAAATATCTTCTCACCTTGATTCTATAGAGAAATTTGAATCCTTTATTGACGACGATGCCATCCCCGAAGTTCAGAATGTTTGTAACCTCGGTGCGGATGTCGACATCTGCCCTGTTGAAAGTGGGATGAGGATCAACCACCATGTTGTTGGTTATTCGATGATCTATACCTATCCCTTGCTATCGGGTTTTCTCTTCCCATTCCTCAAGTGATTGAGGATTTCTGTCGTCGATACCGCGTTTGTATTGGCCAAATTGCTCCACAGATTTAGAGGCTCGTGTACTGCCTCGAAATTTTAGCCAACATAGCTGGGGTTTCTTTTACCCTCGACCATCTGACCCACATTTATGTACCCTGGGTAATCCGAAGAGGTATAGTTCACTTGCTGCCCCACGAAACTCGAGGTCTCATAGATCCGGAAGATGACTATGATAGAGGATGGCTACATCGGTTCGTGATGATTCGCACTGTCCAACTCCATCGTTCCCTATCCGTAGACTTCCTCGAAACGTGGAATCCCACCCCGAATCCGGTCGAATCTGAGCTTGTAATCAGTATTTTCAAATGGGTGGTTGTACTTTTAGGCGCCTCTTATGACGTGGGCCGTTTTTGGAGATGCATGGCACCCGAAGGGTGGAAAGGCAAGAACCATGGTAATGTTTAATCTGTTTGTGGAATTCCTTAGTCTGTTTTTCCATTCTATATTTTAACTTCGACTCTTCGATTTTCAGGGCTCCCGACGAAAAGGTCTTCAAAAGGAAAAAGCATCATCGAAGAGGATGTCGAGGATATCGTCGAGGGAAGAAAGACTACGGCTGCGTCGGCGAAAGCATCCAGTCGGAGAGTTCCTGCAACTAACTCGACAGTTCCCTCAGGGATAGGCTCTCGGGTCAGATCGGGTCGTCTCTTGGAGACTCGACGAGAAATTCCTCATGATGGACCGTCCTCGGTGATTGTTCTTGATGAGGAGGATCTACCTGAACAAACAACCCTGGTTTGGCTACTCGAGAGGATAATCCCGGGGCCATTTAGCTGATGCTTAATGTTGTAGAAATATCCGAGGGTATAGGCCGAAGTTCTCAACCTTCGGTTCACTATATCGGTTTGGAATTCCTTTCTGTTTCTAGTTTAGGATCATAAGTTAGGCCTTTTTATTTTATGGAACTGATGTAACCGAAGAAATCGGACATTCGTTATATAAAGAAAATTAGTAGAACATGTGGATCGGCTTTTTACCAGCTTTTATCGAGTGCAGTTGGCTTTTACCCTCTGTTTGAACTTTCCTCTTCATTCATGCCTCCGTTATGTCGAACTTAAGGATACCTTATCCTGTAAGTTTCGAAATAACACGGGAAAAGTCAAAACATCTTATCAACCGTCACGTCCGTCTGACTTCGGCCACGTGTGGCTTCGTTATTGGCTGAACCGTCGGTTATCTGATCAATGCGTTTTCGTCATTACTTCGACCTCATGTACTATTGAACTGATTCGGTTCCTTCCTCTGTAAGCTTCATGCGATTTTGATAAGTTCAAATGTCGCATCAGTCACATCGTTCTGACACCGAACACGTGTTAAACCTCGATAGGCTACCTCGACGGTTACATAATGTGAACCGTCTTGGTTTCACTGTATAAAAGTTTGAAATTTTCACTTCCAACTTTTTAGTATTGATCTTAAGCTCTTCCAATTTACCATCATTTTTCAATCCATTCCCAAAACCTTCAAGTCTTCATACCTTCATACATTCATTCACTTTGCCCAGATTTTCTTCGCATCTTCATCTAGTCTTCCCCAGATCTTCATATCTTCATCTTCCAATATCCAATCCTTGTTATTTTCTAGAAAAGTGGTGAAGACTTCAAAAACTAAACCCTAAGATGCTGCTCCGGCCTTTGGTACCGAGGGAACTTCCTCGGCTGCTAAACCGGAACCTCCCATGTCTAATTTTGTTCCCAGCAACTACTCATCAGATAACGACTTTAAGGTCGAAAAACCCTCAATGCAAGGAGATAGAGGTGAATAGGCGTGGAAGTATCTCTGCACCATTACCTCGGACAAACTCGAAAGGGTCCGAGAAGATTGTGATTGGAAAGGGAAAGACATCGTCATTCCCGGCCCCGAGGAGGACATCATAATGTACATGAAAGGGTATCTAAGTGTTTATGCTTATCCTTTCACGTTTGGCCCTCTTGATTCGGTGGTCGTAGAGTTTTGTAAGAGGTACGACCTTTGCCTTGGTCAGATCCACCCCTCTTTTTGGAGAATTGTAACACTCCTCCATCACTTCACGGTCCAGGCAAAGAAGCCCTTCACCGTTGATCACCTCGTCTGGTTGTATAGTCCCCGAGTGTTCTGGCGTGGTCTAATCAAGCTCGGCCGACGAGCGAAGAAGGCTCATTTCTCGTGTATTGACGAGGACAGTGATCGAGAATGGCAGAGCAGGTTCGTCCGAGTAAGGACCAAGGACCTCATCCCCTCCGATCAACTTCCATTTCCCGAGAAGTGGAACTCAAAGCGTAAGTGCATCTCCCTCCAAGTAAATGAGAATCTTTTTGGTACCGTATTTTTAAGACCACGAATTTTGCTTTAATTTGCAACCACTCCTCAAGTTCTCAGTGCGGTTCCAAAATGGAATCTTTGGATCGAGAGCATAAGTAGCTAGCTCCCTTAAGCTGAGCGCAAATGGTGGCTACTTTCAAAAAATAGATGGGAGGCTCTTCATCACGGTGAGTACCTTAGGCCAATATATCCTTCATTTCCTTGCTCTATACGACGGTACTAATCGGGCCCCTTTTTACTTTTGTTTACAGGCCTACCGAAGACTACCATACTTCAGAGAAGCACCGATGTCGATGCATCGGGCTCGTCTTCTGAGGGTAAAGCCACAACAGAGAAAGAGAAACTTACCAAGAGGAAAAAACGATCGCCCGATCCTTCCGATGACCCTGCTGAGGGTAAGAAGAAAAGAAGGATGGTGATCAAGGTTAAAAGGAGCGTCTTTCAAAAGACCATCGAAGGCAGGCCCAAAGACCGTTCTGAAGGTGAGGATGTCATGTTATCCTCTGTGGTCCAGCCCCTGAGATCCTAAAAAAATATCGACCCGGGCCTTCGAGACTTGGAAAACACCAACCAAGAGATGAAAAGCTCGAAGGTCACTACCCCATCGTTGGTAGTTCACACTGCCGATCAAGAAACAGGAGGACACTGTTATCGTGCTCTCACCCCCTCGGGGCCCCAAAGAAGATTCTGCTGCAGCTGCCACTCCGAAAGGTGCCTTTTATACCGCGGCCCAATTTTCGCATAGGGAAGATTTACTGCATCCGGCTGGGAATGTATCTATATTGACTAAGGCCACAACACACAAATAGGAGTCGTCAACTCAACAAATGCCCGCCCATCCCAAGGACGTTGGTACAGAAGAGAGACCGACAGATCCATCTCGGTATTTCGACCAAACCATCAACCACTTGTTCGGCAGTGGGGAAGCCGGCGCTATGGAGGATTACTCCGGGTTTGGACACCTGACAATCCCTAGGAAGGTCGCTCCATTCGGGGTCACCTCTCGACCCTCGTTAGAGAAGCAGTTCCCTGCCCCGAGCATAGATCCTAACCATATGAAGAAGGTTACATTTCTGGTGCCGGTAGATGTGAACATGTTGTCCGGTCCAGTCAGAGTAACTAGTTATTTACGCGCTATGGCGACTGAGAAGGACCTGCAGAAGATGAATGAGGTCGGCGAATCATTCCTTTTTAATGAGGCCCAGCAGGCCATGAACCGGGTATGCCTCATTTTATTTGTATTTTTAGGTTGAGTTCTTGTCTCTTCCTCCCATCATGACAATTGACTTCTTCTTTTATCTCAGGCCTCCATGCTTCATCACGAAAGCTTTCTTCGATTGAGGATGGAGGTGGACCGTCTCGGGGACAGGCCCAACAGACGGAGTCATACAAACGACTCTACGAACAACGAGAGGAATATATCTGGGTATACCCGACGCCTCTAGGCTTCAATCAGAATTAGAGAAGGCTCGAGAAGAGCGTGACCTCCTGGCCGAGAAGGTAAGGATTTTTGAAGCTTACAACAATCAGTTAATAGCTGAAGCTAACGCCACTACTTCTCAGGCCCAGGAGAGAGTAACTCTGATCGACCAACTCCTGTCCAAGCTTGACGGACTCAAGGCTGAACTCGAAGCCTTCAAAAGCAAGACGGACGGCCTTGCATCAGAGAGAGATGCCGTTAAAAAGGATTTGGCGTCGACCAAGGAGAGGCTTCGGGTAACGGAGGATAAGGCCGGTAAATGTTCTAGGCTCAATGGAGAACTCCGGTCACTACTTACCTCGGCTGAGATAGAACGTGATACGCTTGGCCGCGAAAATAATGAGCTGAAGCTCAAA
Source organism: Lycium ferocissimum (assembly GCF_029784015.1). Classification (NCBI taxonomy): domain Eukaryota; kingdom Viridiplantae; phylum Streptophyta; class Magnoliopsida; order Solanales; family Solanaceae; genus Lycium; species Lycium ferocissimum. The sequence goes on from NC_081348.1 coordinate 15,958,494, forward strand.
CTCGACAAGGCCTCGGAGAAACTCTCCAATGTTGATGAGATGTTGGCTCAGTACAAGGCCGATGTTGAATCGACCGAGGCTCGGAGCAGCGCCAGGGCTGAATATATGCGATGCTTATCCCGAAGGGAGACACTAGAAGAAGTCCAAGCCGGGGGAGCAGATGTGTCAGCCATGATGGAGGAGGCCAAGAAGCTCGAGGCAGAGGTGAAGGCCAAGTATTAGCTCGAGGGGTCGGACAGCGATGCTGACTCGGACGGAGGTTCCAGTGGCTCGGATGAAGAACAGGCTTAAATGCCTTAGACTTCCTTCATTATATTTTTTTTGTCTATATGTAATTTTTGTGCCTTGTTAAGCTCGAGGCCGTTTTATGAGCCTTTGTAAATATTTTGGATATATATACGAAAGTTTTTGTTCGGCCTTATTCGATATCTTTCTTTGTTCGATATTCATTTATCCTTTCTGCTTAGGATTTAGAATAATCAGACATTCGGTTTTGATTCAGACTAGTATGTAATATTGCCTTGGCAAAATTTTTTAGAAATGACTCTGAGACCGGTGGTCTCTTAGTTCTAACCGGTGGCAATTTATTGAATATATACGAGCTTTATTTTCATGCTTGCATACTCAGACGTCTCTGAGTTGCACTATGTGTTTAGATCGAAGTCTCTAAGGCCTCGGATCTTGTTCGGCCATAGTTTTTGATGCTTTACACTACAGCCTTTAATAATTTTGGCTAATAATTTTGACCTTAGTCTTTAATAATTTAGACCATTGTCTTAATTAATTTAGACTGTAGTCTTTAATATTTTAGATCGTAGTCTTTAACACTTTAGACCGTAGTCTTTATAACTTTAGACCGTAGTCTTTAATAATTTAGACCGTAGTCTTTAATAATTTGGGCTTTAGCCTTCGATTTTTATACATCCGACTTTTGGGGGTCCTATAAAATGTAATTCTAATGCAAAAGGAATAGTAACAACTAAAATGATACTTTGAGAAATTTCCAAGTTTATTGATTGAACCAGAGACAAGATTACAATAGTTGTCTTGGCAAGAGCAAACTAATCGAGCACGATTCAATCAATCGTTTGGCCCTTATAAAAAATCCTATCGTTCAAGCCTTGGCTTTGAATAGGTATCGATTAGCCCAGGGTATGATAGTCCCCTAGTCCTGGAGTTCGAAGTGTAAGGGCTCGAGTACTATTGATCCGACGTGGGCAGTCCCCAGTCCCCAGTTCTTGACCGGTCTTCTTTGTTTTAGTAGCACGCTTATGGCGCTGCCTCATTAAAAACCTTGCCAAAAAACCCAGCTCGGGACAAAACCGGTCGAAGGGAAAAAGAGTGCAGCACGTGCTTTCAGTCCTAAGTCTATGCCTTATCGACTTCCATTTTGCTGCTTCTGATGTCCACTTCGATGATGCCTGCATGGTTAGACTTAAAAGAATAGAAAGGTAAAGATTGTCCATACCTTATCAATAGTATCGTTTTAGGTGCGCCACATTCCAGTTGTTTGGAAGTTATTTTCCATTTTCAGACTTGAGTTGATAGGAGCCTTTCCCGGTTATACCAGAGATTCTGTATGGTCCTTCCTAGTTCGGGCCTAATTTTCCCTTGCTGGGGTTCTTGGTATGGAGAGTGACTTTTCGCAAGACCAAGTCCCAGAGCACGAAAATGTACGAGGTTGGCCCTCACGGTTGTAGTATCTTCTC
>NC_081348.1:15960302-15977240 GCF_029784015.1 Lycium ferocissimum
ATTCATATAAAACCACCACTATTATCCTAGACCCCACGGTGGGCGCCAAACTGTTTACCCTTAAAATGGATAACAATTAAATTTGTACGCGGTTCAAAGAATATGCGGTTTAATTTAATACGAATGATTATAAAGTAATAAATAATAGTGCAAAAGCGAGTAAGAACAATCAAACCACGATAAAACAACGATTGGTCCTAGGAAACAACCGATCGGTTGGCTCGGGTCCTCGGAACCGAGCTCGTGTTGCAGTGGTCAATGAATGAACAATTGCAAAATTCTAAGAGAGATTGATAAACACTTAGAATCAGATTATATTGCTTAGTATGTTCTGTGCGTGTGAAAGAACCCGCCCAAAGTAGAAAGGGTCATCCTCTTTATATAGTAGAGGAGTCCCAACCCTAGTGCAAGTCTATATAAGGTACAAAATCTTCGATTCTTGACAAGCGAAATTAGCGGTTTACCATATCCGGCCCGATGGCGGATATTCCGGACCCTTATTTATCATTGTTAACCGCCTTCTCGTCCTATCTCGATATTCAGTTCCAACCAAACTCAGTGACCAGGGATCAGATGTGCTCGATCTTGCTACGATCCAACGCTTGACCTTGACCCCGACTGGGATTCGTCCGATCCAGCAACGACCGTCATGATCTTAAATTTCTTGTCGGGAAACCGAGGATACCCTTGCCCTCGGTTTTGCCCGTATACAAACTTTCAAGTTAGGAAGTTCATGCTTTTATTATAATATAGATATATAAGATATATCGAGTTTAGTCGAGTGACCATATGTTCACGTGACCCAAATTATATACATAAATTCGCCCATGCGTGCACCTAACCCACTCATCACATATTCACATATTTTTATTACTAGACCAAAGCCAGGCTCAACAATATATTTATCTTCATTACACCTTTTCTTTGTTTTTCTTTTGCTTTGGATATACTTGATTTTTTGAAAATAATTCCACACTAGATCACGAGCTTGTCAAATAAGTTTTGGTTTCCTATTCCATGCACATGGAGAGCATATTGCATAATTTTCCTCCGGTTAACTGCGAGAATATTATATCAACATTTAAAAGAAAGAAAATTTAATTTTTTGTGGTCTAGTGGACAATTTAATTATTAGAAACTGTATACAAGTGGCCAAAACTCTTCTTCCAAAGCTTAATTGGTCTAATACTGTTCATTAAATATTTGTAATAGCAATAGTTTAAATTTGAGGTTCAAACATACTTAAATCCAACCAATACCGGAAAAATCGAACCAGAAAAGATATGTCAAACCGAGAGAGAGAGTACTGAACTAAACTCATTTCACTTCGATAATAATAAAGTAGTCTATTTTTTGCTATGTCATTACACCTTTTCTGAATTTGCTTTAAGAAAATGACTTATATTTTGAAATATATTCTTCAGAAAAATGTTTCCCAGTGTTTCACTCAGGAATCGAAATTATTTTCTTTAAAAAAGATTCTGCAAAAATCAAATAGTGTTATGATAAGATTTTTAAGAACTAAAGAGTTAATTAAAAACAAGCGTTTGTTGGGGGTATTGATACCAAACATTTATTTTTTTATAATAACATTCTCTAAAGAATACTTTCATCATACATAAGCCATGACATACTTAAAACCAAAATTGACTGAAGTCTACACTTGCAATTTCACTTTCTTGTATTTAGCCCTATGGATTCGCATCCAATGTCAGAGTTGGGATAGAATTACTGCTATATTTCCAAATGGAAGGACTATTTGGACCTTCAGTCTTGAGTCGATCGCATTCAGAAAGTGTCTTTTAACTCTGTGTTTAGTATTCTGTTTTTAGATTTCGATTTACTTGAATTAGTGTCGAAAAGTCTGTTTCAAATGGTAAAATGTTTTTTTCTAAAGATGATTTTCTTATCGAACTCGAAAGAAAATATTACTTAGACAGTAATTTCACCAATTCAACATTTAATGGAAAGCCTTTTCTGAGTATTAAATAAAGCACTACTAAGTAGAACAGATTGGACAAAATAATGTTCGTCAGCAAAAGCTGACATGATTCATATTGACGTTAGTCACCGAAAAGCAGTTACACTTTTCTAGGCTAAAAAAATATAGTAGAAGATAATATTCGTTGGGAAATATTCGACTGTGTTGTAAATAAATATAGGCCAAACCCATCGGGAGCCACATAAGTCTTTCAGATCTTTGACACCTTTCAAGACGCCTTTTCCATTTAGACATCCAATCAATTAAAATGTGTTATTAGACACCTTTTGCAGAGGTGGCAATGTGCGTGTCCTTCACATTTTTTTAAAGCGTGAAAGAGAATAATTTTGTGTTTTTGTTTGTTTTTTTTTCTCCTTCATCTTCTTCCTCCCTCCTACCACTTTCTTCACCATATCCACCATAATTTCACCTTTCCATAATTCAAAATCAATTGAAGGAGCCATCAAAATCACTGTTTTGTTAGTTTGGATTGAATGTAGCATATCTCCATTGAAGAAGAAAGTCAAGCCGCCATTGTTGAAGCTCAAAGCTTCCAATTTGAATTTTCGGGTTGCCTCAAACGGGCTCCATTTTCAGTGGGTGATATCTCAAAAGAACCGGAACGTCGAGAGGAGTTCGAATCCGAAATTTGGTGCTATTTGGTTGAGATTTGAGGAACTCGCCATTAACATAACTTAAAGCTTCAAATTCGAAAATCAAATTTCCGAATTGGAGGACTGCAAAAACAAAAAAATAATGAAATGGGGGCTATAGATTAGTGCCAAATTTTGAATTATATGATTCCAAAATGGATCAAAATCTAATGAAAACAAAAAAATAAAAATGGAGCCATTAGAAGAAAAAAAATAGTGCTCAGCAGTAGTAGAGCAGAAACGGGGAAGGAGGGGTGGGGTAGGGTAGGTGGGGGAGGGTTTAGAAAAGTAGGTAATTTATTTATTTATTTTGGTGAAAAATAATTTTTCCTTTTCTTTTTTCTTGTAATTGATTTTTAAATTATTATTTTACACCCAATTGCCACATGTCCTATTTTAATTAGTCACCCTGCCACGTCATTCGCGAGTGGATGACACTCATTTTGCAATTTTAGCTGATTGCGAAAAAAGTGTCTAAATGAAACACCAGTTGTCCACTTGAGATGTCTAAATGGAATAAAGGTCGGCAGGGTGTTAGTGAAAGAAGCTGACTGACAAACCACAAAAAAGCGATGGGTTTGGCCATAAATATAAATATGTATGGATGCCCATGTGATGTCCTCATCTTTATACTGTAGCAATATGACTTTTCCAAGTCACTTATGCCTATGAAAGGGCTTTCAAGTAGCAATGAAATAGACACTGAGAAAGTATAGAAAATTATTGCCTCTTTATCTCTCTTTTTATGTTTTGCTACTTTATTTTATTACGCGATTTTTATTTTATAACACGATATCAGTACAAGGCTCGTAGATTAAAGGTAAAAATACTGTGCATAAAAATCTTTTCAGGAAAAAGTTTGAATAAGTAAATCTCCTTTGCTCACATTCAAGGTATGGATTATTTTTCATTGTCTCTGTTATATTTGGACTTGGCTACAGGGGTTTTATATGTGATCATTTAAAATTGATATATCCACATTTCTTAAGAGGAAGACACCTATCGTGTTAACCTCATCACATATATTAACAGTCTTATCCTGTTTGTTGCAGCGTTACTGTCACTGGGATAGTTCGGTAAGTGGGGTTTTGGGTGTTCCCTTGATACATCCTTGGTATAACATCCGGTAACATAGCTGATGTCCGGCTAATATAAGAATGGAACAGTGGCTCCATATTTTCAATTATTCAGATCTTAGCCTTTTCTTTGGAGAAATAGCATTTGTTAATACATTATACTATATTTTCTTTTCTTCAAATTAATTTAGTGGTCTTTCACTGTTGAACTATTATTTTACAATACTACGTCACATGGCTAAATTGTTATTGGACTTGCATTATATTGACAGGTAGCGTAGCAAAAGTATTCATATTAACCAATATTTTTTTAGCAGAATTATTTAATTCAGTTTAATTTGCTACAAGATCTGGATACTAATACATGAATTTTATTATTGTAACACTAATTTATGATCCACTTGAACTCTAAGAGTTTTAAAAAAAAAATGTTCGACCACAAAAATGGCTATATTTTATATGTCTTGTTGAACATTAATTCACTTATGCAAACAATCACAAAGTGGGATATTTTTAAAGGCTCAAGGGTGAGTTTATTGCACTTTGGCCTATTATGCCATTGGTTGAGGGTAAGACGGTGGATTCAAACCTCATCACACCAAAAGGGTAAGATATGGGGTTAGAGTCCCAGTGCATCATGGTAATAAGCTGTTGGGTTTGAGTCCCAACGCACTATATTGATGATATGTGATGACAGAGCAAATTAATATGCTCTTGATAAAATTGTGAAGCCCGTCCCACTGACTTTGCTCCATTCCCTGAAGTGAATGTGGTAGCAATATATGATAAGTCTGAAAGATGACAAAATATTTGTTGTGGCTATATGAATGTGGGCATGAAGAGACAAAATAATAATAGTCATTATGATTGTTGTAATTATAGAAGAAAGAACACAATGGGTTCTCAAAATGGTCCTTCAAAAGGTGAAGTTAATCTTTGCCTCGAGTGGTACGAAATGCCATTGGGAACGCAATTATCGTGCGACCTAATTTGACCAATTTGATAAATCCTCCATTAAAAGAAAGGAATACAAAATGGAGGTTCACTTGACCTTTCAAATTAAAGTGATGTTGAGGTTGGTCATATAAATATAATAAATTTCAAGGCATGACAAGGAACTTATAATGAACATTTATGAAGCACATACAAAGGATTATAGTTCATTCCTCGAAAAAAAAATGTAACTTGTGATAAGCATCGTGATTGCTGACCCATTCTTTAAAGTGAATGTGGCAAGATGTGATAATATATATGCATAAATACATTCTTATGTATGGTTATACTATACCACAACTCACCTCATGGGGAGGTTTGAGAGAAATCGATATTATGATATAAGTGGTCATTGATCACCTTGTCGATGATGATTATTTAAGGAAAAAGGTTAAAGCAAGAAACGGTTCTTGCCTAAAATAATTGTTGATCATGACCCAAATGATATAATTTTCTCTTTTAAAGGGATGTTCATCATACGGATGATCTTATGAAATATGTGGTAGTACACAATTAATTGGCAGCTCCAGAAGAGCTAATTTATTACTACATTGGAGGAATTAAATTGATTATCAAGAAAGCATTATACTGTAGTAAGTTTCAAAAAAACTTATTGAGTTTCAAAGGTATTCGCCAAAGTGGACATTCATAATGAGACTATAAATTAATGAAAGATTTAATATCTTCGCATTACTACAACCATAGCAGGTAAGAAATAGAAATGTGAAATACCCTGCTTCCCTCCTGTTTGTACTACACATAATATGAGTATGATGACGGAATCACATACGATAGTAAACTAGAAGTTTGTTGAAATAAACATTAGTTGGCATGACCGGTTGACCATCCCGATTTAAATATAATGCAAAAATAATTGAGAATTCATGTGGTTCTATATAGAAGAAATAAAAGATTCTTCAAGAAATTTTCTTGTGCTGCTTATGATCATAAATCTATTGTTAGATCAGCGAAGGTTGGGATCAGGATCCCCATAGATTTGGAATATATAAAAGGTGATATATATACATGAGCTCAGTTACCTGCCATGTGGACCATTTACTATTATATGATTTTAATAGATGCATCTATGATTTGGTCACATGTGTGTTTGGTATCTACTTGCAATTTGATTTTTGCAAGGTAGTTTGCTCAAATTGATAAATTAAGAGCAGGGTTCCAAATAATACAATTATGTTAATAATGCTGGTTTATATCCATAGTTGGTTTAGTAGAAATTGTATGGCTCTAATGATAGCTGAACCATTGAGTATGAGAATAAAACACCCAATTTGGTATGGGATATGCTATTTAGCATATAGTAGCACTCGTATGCATCAAGCCAAACAAGTAATAATAAAAAACCCATCACAATTGGTTTAGGGTCAGGAACCAAATAATATCCATCTAGAAACATTTGAATGTGCGGGAATAAATTCAATTGCACCACCACAACACGCAAAGATGGATCCCCAAAGAAGGTTAGAGATATATGTTAGTCTTACTAGCATTAGGGGGAGAAATGATAAGTAGCTGGAATCTATTATTTGGAATAAATTATCATTAGCATAATCCTCATTCAAAAGGATAATTCAAGTCAAATGTCAGACACATTTAACTGACCTAAAAGAATATTATATGTCAGCTGCAAATGCTCCATTTAGAATTAAAGTCCCTGAAGGACAGAGTCTACGGCACGCCTGAAGCGTGGTAGACCGATCGGTTCCAAAGATAAAAATCCTTGAAAGGAGAGGAGCAAATTATTATGATGGTCATAATAAGGAGGCAAGTGCTCTAGAAGAGCCCAAGACATAACACTTCATCAAACCTTGAAAAAGGTTCAGGTACCTGAAATTTATGAATATAAAGAGATCTCGAGAAATTATGTCTATCGAACTGATCCAAAAGATCATCGATGACATATATGATATAACACTCGATATTATGATGATATTCTTAAAGTTTAAATCTGTCATGATACAGATGAAGAAATGATTGGCCAAAATCAAAGGTGCAATCGAATATTAGTGACTTCACATAAAAATAAAAATAAAAATGTGAAGCTTGTGGACTTGTAGTCCAAACACAGAAATGGAAAGCCGGTGGGTACATTATATATACGAAAATGAGACGAAGAAAATAAAGTCGTTAGATATAAATCGACTTATGGCATTAAGGTTTTCTTTTCGCAGGCACTCATTGATTATATGGAGACATATTCTCCTGTGGTGGATGCAATCACTTTCAGAGATCTTATTAGTCTAACAATACATGAAAACTCGATATGCATAAAACAAATTGTTGTCACTATTAATATTGCTAGCTAGACAACAAAATCTTTATGAAAATCCCTGAAGGATTCAAAGTGCATGAAGCATAAAATAGTTCTCAGGAAACTGGTTAGATAAAGTTTCGTAAGTCCTTATAAGGATTGAAAAATAAATCAGCACGCATGTGGTATAATTGCCTTGTGTTTCTATAAAGAGGTGTGGATCTAAAGTTGTTATGATTATGGTGTATGACTGGGATATGATTGGAATTCTTAAGAGTTTTCAAAAGCAATAGATTTTCTACTGAAGGATTTAAGATGAATGACTTTGACAAGACAATTTCTTTTTGGCCTACAAATCAATAATTTGACAAATAGAATATTTGTCTATCAGTCAAGTTACACATAGAAAAGGTGATTCCATTGAATACCCCAATGGTTGTGAACTCACTTGAACAAATAAAAATTCACTTAGACCTCATGAAATTGATGGAATATTCTTTAGTGCAATAGGTGCACCTATATATATTGCTAATACTATGATTATGAATAACATATTCTATTAATGTGCAGACAAAATATAACTCCTACACATTTATATGTGAAGGAAATCAAATATTGATATGAATTTTGTTTATTCTAACAAATATTGTCAAGGTCTTGTTATCTGTATAAATGCAGGATATTTATATGATCTTGTAACGACCCATTTGGTCGTTATGGATTTTTGGCACTTTCGCCCGCTCCCGAGCATTGATTAGCTCCCTTTTGACTCGAGGAGACCATTGACACGCTTCCCGAGGTGTCTAGACTGGATTTGGATAACTTTGGTGAAAATATAGGCTTGAAAGTGAAAGTGATTGACCCGAAGTTGACTTTTGGGCAAACGAACCTTTTTTCAGAATTTCATCAATTCCAAAAGGTCCGGATAGTCGTTTAGAACTTGTGTGTGCATTTGATTCGGTTCCCAATGCATTCGGATGCATTTCGGGACATTGGATGGGAAATGAGAATTAAGGCATCGGTAGTTGACTCGGTCAATAAGACCTTTGTTGAAAATTTTGAGGCCACAGGCGCGTTCGTAGGGCTTTTTTATATGGGACTAGGTATCTGGTATGTGAGCAGATGGCCTCGGGAGTTAGTCGAAAAATCGGATCGAAACGAAAAACTTGGGCCAAGTTTCTGGTGTCTGGTGCCCGCTTTTGCGGCACCGTTGGGGTAGTGGCCCTGCCACTGAAGCAGTACAAGCCATTTTGGCTTGACCGCTGAAGCGGACAGGTGGCCGCTGGGGCGGTCTAGCCACCGCTACAGCGGTGACGGGTAGTGACTGTGTATTTAATGAGTCTTAGACCCTCATTATTTCATATCTCGATATTGGGGCCTGGGAAGGCTGTTCTTGGAGACAAATTGAAGGAAATCTTGGTGGTAAAACCTTGTCTAATCCTTTACTTCTCTTTAATCACAATCATCGTAGACTTTCCCCTTCCCTTTTCAATCCTTTAGAAATGGAATTTGAAGTAGGGTTTTGGGAGATTTTTCTCTAAGAGTATACTTGATAAATTGATGATGTTAATGTTAAAATGTGATGAGTCTAAGCTTAGTAATCATATAACTTCCACTTTTAAGGTTGAATTTCGGATTTGGAGAATTAGAGTTCATACCCAATTTGGAGTTTTTTTTTTTACTAGAATCAGATTTGGGAATAGTTCTTGAGCTAAATCAATAATTAATGATGTGGTTATGATTACCTAGGATTCAATTTGATATTTCAGCCGTGATTTTCCCGTTTCGCCCTTGTGGGCCCGTTTCCCCAATTTCTAGGGTTAAAATGGACCTAATTGATATCATAGTAATATTAGTGTCATTATTCATGATTTCTAACTTAGAATTCGAATGCTTGGACTACTTTGGTTTTGAGCTTCAGAGAAAGGGCAAGTGACTTGTTGGTGTTGCAGTTCGGCAGTCCAGGTAGGTTATGGTTTACCTTTGGTGAGACTTAGTATAGTGATTCACATATTTAGATTATGATGTCGGAGACAGCATATGAACCTTCGGGTGTGAAGTTGGGATAGATATTACCTTAGGTTGGGTCTTAATGCGTGTTGGGACTAGCCACCCCGTTACATGTGTCTGATTATTTAATTGTGTTGGCTTGGTGCCATGGTAGTTGGTAGATAGTAAATATCGCTTGTTGTCCTGATTCGGATAGGATTGATATACCCGTTGTTGATATTTGCACCATGATATATTATTGGCGTACCCACTGTTGGTACTTGAGTTATTGATATATGTTGGCATACCCACCGTTGGTATTGTGATGTGATATATTGTTAGCATACCCGTTGAGGTACTTGTGATATTGAGCTTGTTGTTAATGATTGACATATGCATTGCACGCATTCTCTCATATTATCATGCATGGCCGATATCCGGTGATGATCCGGTATCGTTGATTGGTTAAACCGATATTTGATAAACTCTTTTACTTGAGTGATTATGAAAAAGGCCGATGTCCGAAGATCCATTACGAAATCGTTGTTTATATGAAACTGATACTGGATAAACTCTTTTACTTGAGTGACTGTGAGGAGGCCGATGTCCGAGGTTCAATTCCATAATCGTTGATTTATGAAACTGATATTTGACAACTCTTTTGAGTGATTGTGAGGAGGCCGATGTCCGATGGTTATATTCGGGCATCGTTGTGCATGGCCGTTTCGATGTTATCCCGAATTCGATTGTAGTGCATGGGCTCCGCGGGTCCCCCAGAGTGATGCTGGTAAGACTCCCCCTGTGAGCAATTACACAGGGTCTCGTCTGTCTGTTTGGCAAAGATTCGGGACGGGTGGCTCTCAGACTTCGCGAGTCACACTGGGTTGTGTTGCCGAGACGTCGATATTTTCGTCCGGAGTACATGTGTACATCTCATTTGCATAGCATGGCATGACATCACATTCATACCATTATTGCATTGCATTGCATTATGACTTGAGTGAGATGTCGTGATGACTGTATTGTGATGGATTGTGTTGTTGATTCTATTATGTTGATTGTTCCAGGATTAGATATACTTAGACTTATTATCTTGGGGGTTAGATTCTTACATAGGTGTTGATGGATACTCGGTTACAGTTATATTGTTCCAGGCGTGATTGGTTTACTTCTTTATCTCGCGTTATTTTACTCGAATTGTGTTAACTATGCTTAGTCGGCCTATGATGCCTACCGATCGTTGTATGCATCGACCTTTACTTGCTTTACATTCTTTTATGAATGCGAGTATCGAACGGATCTACTTCTCTGACTCGTGGTTGATTGACTCCTCAGCTTCTACTTGAGTTTTCTAGGGTGAGCATGGCGTCCGCTGACCTCGAAGACTCTTCTTTTTTTATGTCTTACTTTTCACTCAAGACATGATTTGAAACATTTATGTATTATTATTCAGACTATAGTCATTCGTATTTAGATGCTCTTGTATGACCAGACCAGATACTGGGGTAGATTTATTTACTTCCGCACTTATCTATGTTATATTAGATTGTGAGACTTACGTCATTTTACTTCTTCCGCTATTTCATTATATTTATTGATTGAGAACGTTGAGTTAAGGATTCGCCTACCGAGGTAGGAATTGTAGGTGCCCGCATGACCTAGGCTAAAATGGGTAGTGACAGAGCTGCATGAAGTTTGTACGATCTCAGACAATTACTCATTTGCATGTGGGTGGCTTCCATATTATACTATTCTATAAGGCAATTAATAATTACTACTTAGGCAAGTCACTCAAAGATACTGGTGACTCTGATGCAAGCCGAGAATGTTTATGGTTAAGATCAATAACTCAACACATTTAGGAAGGATCTGTGTGGTCTCTCTTTGAAGAAGAAGATTCTGACGATTTTGAAAGATAAGGCTGCTGGAGACAAAACAAAACACATTTAAGCAGAATTCTTTCTTATACATGATCTTCCAGAATGGTGAAATTGATGTTCAACAAATTCAGTCAAGTGATAACTTAGCAGATATGTTCACTAAGGCATTGCCGGCTTCAACATTTGAGAAGCTAATATACAAGACTGGATTGCGCCGTCTTCGAGATATTAAGTGATGTTTCCATGAGGGGGAGTAAAGTACGCGCTGCACTCTTTTTTCCTTAACCAATGTTCTGTCCCACTGGGTTTTCCTGGTAAGGTTTTTAATGAGGCAGCAAACAATGTGTATTACAAATAACTAGATACACTTTTTGCTAAAAATTCTTTTTTACATGGACATCTAAGGGGGAGTGTTGTAAATAAATATAAATATGCATGGATGCCCATGTGATGTCCTCATCTTTATATTGTAGCAATAGGACTTTTCCAAGTCACTTACGCCTATAAAAGGGCTTTCAAATAGCAATGAAGTAGACACTAAGAAAGCATAGAAAATTATTGCCTCTCTATCTCTCTTTCTATGTTTTGCTACTTTATTTTATTACGCGGCTTTTATTTTATAACACGTTATCAGCACGAGGCTCGTAGATTAAAGGTAAAAATACTGTGCATAAAAATCTTTTCAGGAAAAGGTTTGAATAAGTAATTCTCATTTGCTCACATTCAAGGTATGGATTATTTTTCATTGTCTCTGTTAAAGAAAGTAAAATTAGCAAACCAAATAAAGAGAGACGCATATAGTATTTCACTTTAAATCGATGTACAAAAAAAAGTGATCTAGCTTCTTATTTATAGAAGAAAAGAAGCGCTTCGAAGTTTTGTAGGAAGCTCCCGCGAAATTTCTTAGAAGTTATTGACCTGTTTGAGCTACTTGCAAATTGCCTGCTTGATTGCATGCCTAAAGAAGTGTCTTCAAGGCTTTTCATAGAACTGGTTTCAAGTTGTCTGCTTGAGCCACTTGCATGCCAAAACATAAAAGTATTTGAATCAGTAAACTTCTAGTTACGATAAATGGTGCTTCAATTGTCTTAATTCCTGCATAAAAGGCCAAAAGAAAAAATTGACAATTTTTTCAAAATATATTTCTGCTCGGATATTCCTTGATAATACCAAGATATTCAATATTCATTTTATTTATTGTCTCAATATGATACCCATTTTGGTATATATATTTAAAACCAAACAACTTGGGGACTTTGAATAGAACAATGCATCTTGCATAACAAATTTCGTTCCCTTAAAAAAAAACTAAGACAATTTCTCAAATGGTCACTCAATTAAGCAAATTACTTAGTAAAGTCATTTATCTTTTATGTTTTGTTCCTCATATGGTCATTCATATTTACACATTTGTTTTACAAAGTAACAACGGCTAAAAGTCACTTTAAAAATAAAAGAGAAAGGACAAAAATAGTTCCTTAAGTTTGAATTTTCAATTAAAATAGTACTTATTCTTTTAACACTAAACACTAACAAACTTTTGATTATACAAAACAGTACAATTTTAGTTTAGCTCTAACTGTGGTATTAAAAGTAGCGGAATACAAACAAATTATGACCGATCAAAATAGTAGAATCTTAGTTTAACTCTAACTGTGATATTAAAAATAACAGAATACACAAAAATTGTGACTGATAACTTTAGGAAAAAAAATATTTTCTCACTGCTAAAAAAAGAATATGAAATAGCATATATATTGTAACACCTCGTATCTTTAACCTAAACTTTGACCATGAACCTAGACTTAGAAAATCAGATAAAGGATGTGAGAATTGGAATTTCCCTGTTCAGTTGTTGTTACGCCCTATTTTGAACGGGTCCAAGATAGTTTGCAACTTCACGGTTCTTTTAATTGGTTTAAAAAAGTTAGAGTCACCTAATTTTTAAGGGAAATCAGGAAACCTATATGTATTTGTGTGTCTACTCCATTTTAGTCCATGAAACCTATAAGATTCTAGATAAGAGTTTTATTTACCCCGAGGGAAAGGTATTAAGCATTCCTCAGAGCCTGCCCAAAGACAGTCCTTAGACTTAGTTTAACTGAACACTAGAGGGGGATTATCTATCTGTTTATCATTATTATTACCTATTTTCAAAATGTTATGATTTCATGAAAAGCTACACTAGGTGATAATATACTAAGTATATACAGTGTATAAAAATGTATTTATATCAAGTGTCAAGTATTCATAAAGAATGTATAGTAAAAAAAAGAATATATAAAAGAGTATAAAGAGAATGTACCTCGTAAGTATAAAAGTATATCTGTTAGTACAAAGAGTGTATATACATGTTAGTGTAAAGAATGTGTAACTATATTAAGAATATAAAAAATGTAAGACTATGTAAAAAATAAATATATCAAGGATATAAAGAATGTGCGTCTATGTATATTAAAAGAATGTATGTATATTAAACATATAAAAAATGTATTTCAATTACAAAGGTGTATATCAAACATAAAATATATGAAGAATTGTATAACTAGGTATATCAGTGAATAAAGAATGTAAAAGGAATCCCCAAGTATTCATTGGTGTAAAGAGCCTATGTAATAAAGGAATTCAAAAAAAGTCAAGCCGATTTGACTTATTTCTACCGTTTCGTAAAAGAGTGTTTGTTTAATGAATATCCTACCAAAAGAATAGGGGACAAACGAATTGTAAAAAAAAAAATATTGGTAAAAAGTATTGTTAAAAAATAAATATAAGAAATTATGTATAAAAATGAGTGAAAAGATATAATGTCTTTAAAGAATAAAAGATTGTAAATAGACAACCTAATGAATACCTAGCGTCAATAATGTGGATTTAACTTGAATAAAAGGTATATTAGTGTGTACGAAAGAATGTAAAATGTATGTTGTAAAAAATGTGTATTAAAAGTGTGTAGAAAATGTATGTTAAAATTGTATAAAAATAAAGGATGAACTATTATCTTTGCTTAAACGCCAAAAGTGTGAATTAATTAACAAAGTATTTATACCAAGTCAATTTAATCTATTTATGAAAATATTGATGGCCTAATTCTTGCCTAAAGCGAACGACAAGCTTTAAATTAAGCATGCAAGATGACAAGTAAATAAATATCTCCACCGGACATTCAAAAAATAATATTTCCACTATAGTACGAGTTTATGTTATGTACAAGTTTAAAGAACGCGGAAAGTAAATACAAACAGTGATTCGGTTGCCTTCCGAGTATCGTCTTTGAGATGCATTTCCCCATACCTGTATAAGCACTTGGTAAAAATGTTAGTAGCGATTAAATAACTATCGAATGAATTAAAGAAATAATAAATAAACTTAACATAAAAAATCCGTCTTTTGCACATGGGAGGCCTTGGAAATCGACGGAAATTTCTTCATAAAGTCTTTAAAAAGTGATTTGATAAAGATTCTTTGAAAAATTAATGTGACCAAAGTCCTTGAAAAAGTAGTTTGACAAAAAGTATTGAAAAAATGATTTGACATAAAGTTTTTGAAAACATGATTTGACAAAAGAATGATGAAACTTGATTTGACCCTAAGATTAGTGTAGTGTATGTAATGTAACAAATGTATAGGTGGATGATGTTTGTAAAAAGAACATAAGAATAAAAAAGAAAATATAGGTAAATATAAATATGATGTATAGCCAATGTAGAGTAAATGTAAATAGCAAAATATATAGAAAAAAATAGGCATGTAGTGTAATGGTATTGACAAAAGTGTAAAGAAGATACTTGACAATGTATACATGTATTGAAAATAAATAAAGTTGTAGAGACAATATAGCAAAATATAAAGATAATGCATAAAAAATGTAGAGACAATAAGTGCATTCCTTTTAATGAAAAGTTTCTCCTTCTTTTCTTAGTAGTTAAGTAATGTAAATATGTACATGTATATGTATATAACGTATGTGTATAAAAAATATATAAAAGAATAGATAGATATAAGATAATATAAAGGAAAAGTGTGGAGAGTATAAGGAAAATGTATGTAAAATATAAAGAAAAATGTATAGGGAATACAAAAATATAGAAACAATATATGAGGAAATTTAAAGACACAATGTATATAAATAAATGTAAAAATAATATAGATAAAAAAATATAAAGACAATGCAAGTAAATAAATGTAAAGACAATATATATGAATAAGTAAAGAAGCAATATATGAATGAAATATAAAGACAATTAAAAAGAAATATAGAAAGAGAAAGAAAGTGCTAGCTTTGCTAGTCTTCCTATAGAAAGAAAATCTAGAGAGTGTAGAGAGAAGAAAAATGTATGTGAGGTAGTGTGCAAGTGATGAGAAAAATGAGAGGGGAAGTCATCCTTTATATAGGCAAAGGTAAACCACTTTTTAGCCAAACCCATGTGCCAAAACCATGGGCTTCTCAAAACCATGTGCTAAATTTTATCTGTGTTTAAAATTAGTTCCTCTGATTTTCTCTGCACCGACGGACTGTACTAAAATATAGTTAAATAATAATGTAAGTATAAAATATAAATATTAATGTATAATATATAAAAATGTACTGCTATAAAATTAAGAAACAATTATTAATTGCACAAAAAATGGTAGTATTCGATGTACATGTGCAAAAATAATGATTCTTGAAAAATGACAATAAATTGATAAAACTCCTAAAATGAGGACAATTATCAATAAATCATCGAAAAATGTAAAAATGTGTAAAAAATGTATTTCGCGCTCTTTAACGAATCAGGGCCCCCCAAAACGTTAATTTTAAGCACGTCGAGCCAAAATTAGGTGTCAACAGTTGTAAGATGGGGGTTTACGCCCATGAACAGTGACCGTATTTCAGTATACGGGCCGTAATTCAAGTCGTAAACTGGTACTAAGGATTTACGAGCATTACGAAATTTGGCATTTGGATGTTACATTGTTAAATGCGGATCGTATTTCAAAACGTAAACTGGTACCAAGGATTTCTGAGCATTCTGGAATTTGGCATTTGGATGTTACATTATTAAATACGGATCGTATTTCAAAATACGGCCCTTATTTCAAAACTTATTTGGAATTTGGGAAAACTTCCTTGATGAAAGTTGTAAATCTTTGAAATACCTTTCCAACGGTATATTATGGGGGTCAAACGGATATCTATACAAAGAGTTATGGCCATTTTGCTGAAGAGACGCAGCGCAGTCCATACGGAATACGGACCGTATTTCAAAATACGGCCCGTCTTTCAAAATACGACGATGCTTTGCTGGACGTAAAATGCAATTTTTCAGAACACTATATATTCGTCCATATCAGTTCAAATTATTATTTTTCATTCCTTCAAGCCCTAGAACGACCTCCTACCCTCTTCCATCATCAAGAACACCAAGGTAAGCCTACTCTAATTATTTCAAGTCAATTCTAATACATATCCTTGTAATCTAAACAAGAAATAAAACTAGGATTTTCAAGAAAACCCATCTCAAGGTTCAAGAATTCAAAATTTTGGAAATCCTCTTCAAAGCTCAAGTCTTTAATTCATGTTTTGGAGCGACTAAGGTATGTAGAGTTACTATCTACGTGTGGGAATATCATTGTTCTTCCCCACGCCTCCTAATCCATAAAGTATGAAACTTTACAAAACTAGGGTTTCTATTCTATACTATGCTCATGATAACTCTA
The DNA here is from genome assembly GCF_029784015.1 of Lycium ferocissimum. NCBI lineage: Eukaryota > Viridiplantae > Streptophyta > Magnoliopsida > Solanales > Solanaceae > Lycium > Lycium ferocissimum. The sequence goes on from NC_081348.1 coordinate 15,976,844, forward strand.
GGTCCATGTCTATGACTATATTAGGTTTGAATTGTTATTATTCTATCATTGTGTTCTTGATACTCATTATGATTATTGAGAATCTGTCCGTAATCCATGAAAACCCATATCTTGTATTTCATGGGTTCTTGCATGCATGTTTTTAAACAAAAATACTTATATTTCATGAATATCCTACATGTCTACAAGTTTTCATGCAATTGTATTTTATAACTATGTTCATGCCATGACTCAAGATACATACATGCTAAATACAAGTTATTTCATGAAACCATGTTTACAAGTTATTTCGTGAGATCATGATTACAAGACAAGTACAAGTTAATTCACGAAAATCATGGGCTTCTTAGCCAACTATATTATGTTCATGTTTTTGGGAGTTGCACGAATTATCGAG
>NC_081348.1:15977340-15988403 GCF_029784015.1 Lycium ferocissimum
TCATTCGGGGTTTAGACATTGTCATTCTTTAATTAGTTACGCATCTAAAGGCGTACCGGGTGCCTTGTCCCGCAAAGATGTTTTCCAAATCCATGATAGAGGTTTCATAGACTAGACAAGCTCGGCTATGTGATGTCGACATTCCTGAGTCGTATAGCCATTTTGGCTCATTCATGTTATTTCCGCACTCATGTTTAAATAAGTATTTTTATTAAGTATTATGACTTACTACGTTTTATAAAGGCGCATCATACATTCACATTATATTCCGCTCATGTTATGCCTCATGATGATTCAAAGAAGCGTGGTTCGCTCTCACATGCAAAGTAGCGCACCGAGTATCGTGTTTCGCCCAAGCCATGGTTCGGGCGTGACATATGTACTCCATTTCTTTAAATTTAGGACAATAAAGTAACGGGCTCTACTTATTTTTTTATAAGTAATCTTAATTTTGGTAGTGTTTTTCTGGAGATATGGAACCCAACTCCGAGTCCTGTCAATCCGAATGAAATCACCGACATTCTTGATTGGATCACGGGTTTGTTGGGAACCTCCCGAGATGTTACACGTTCTTGGAGTAGTTTAAGGCTTCTTCCCTCAGTTTTTCCTTTAGAAAGGCCCGGACCTTCAAATAGGAAACGAAAGAGGGATGTAATAATAATAGAAGAAGATGATGAGGAGATTCAAGCTGATATTCATCATTCCATTGCTCCTCCTCTGCCTAATCCCGAGATACCGGCGAGAGAATCATCTCTGAGGAGCGTCAACCATTTTCTACAAGAAAGCTCTTCGGGATCCCTCCCGTCGTCAAGGATGCCCCACGGTAATGCAGAACTATCCTTTGGTCACTTATCCGAGATGCTTCTTCATGGTTACTCTCTTGCAACGGCTTCTTCATCCCATGTCGCTAAAACGAGCAAATGCTTTAAGTTAGAAATAAAAGCTTAAGTCCGACCCTTCGGGATTCCGACTCGGCAAGCCGCTTTGATGTTGCGCCCAAAGGATGCGCTTTTGTGCACTACAAAGATCGGACGATGCAATGCAAGCATTGAGCACATCCTATGCGGACCTTCAAGATCGTTTTAAAAGTGTTGAAGCTTTTCGTGAACGTTGCTACTCCCGGTATAAGTTGTTGCGCCTTCAACGTGATGTAAATATCCTTAAATCTCGGAAAGAGGCTTTTGAAGAAGTTCTTACTCCAAGTTTTAATTTGACCGCCTTTCTTCGAGCTGCTACTCATCAGCTTCATGTTGCATCGGCATCTCTTAAAGATTTGGAGGATTCCAGAGTGGGTTCCCAAGATTAGGATCACTCTCTCCTCCAAGAACGTTAAGAATCTTGAAAAAGTGTGTGCTGATTTGGTTCGTGGTGCCATCTGATAATTTCAATCTTGGTCACCATTGCTGATTCTTAGATTCTTGCCATAAATGATCACCATTGTTTATTCTTGCTATCTTTTAAGTAGTAGAGTTGAACCATGTATACTTTTAGTATTTACGAGTATCCTTCTATTGTGCTTTCTCTATTTTGTAAAAAAAAAACTTTTTTTTCTTTTTTCGATTATATTAAGGCTAATATAATCGTTCCATGAATCGGGATCATGTTTGCGGCATGTTCTCTGATGTGCGATTTTGAAAACCTTCCGAGACTAAAGTACTATAGCTTCGAGTGATTCACAATTTTATCGGGATCACTTGCAGTCCCTAGTGTGTACATGCATATTGACAGTTCCTATTCATAGGCCCCCATTGTTTGGGTATGAAGTACGAATACTCAAACAATGTAGCATGTATGTCGTTCTGCACCTCCTTTTTACTGCCTTTACTTGGTAAAATTCAATCGGGATTAACCCCAGTTGAAGGGTACATCTCGTAGAATGTGCCTATGTGTTGGGAATGACATAGCTTCAAATTGCTTATGCTGTAATTGTTGGTGATGATTTCCCCGCTTGCTACTGGATATCTGTATACGAAAACACAAGAACATACCAAAAATAATAATGCTTGCGTAGATAGAGATAAAATTGAGATCAAACTACAAAGCCAACTGCATAATTCCCACAGACGGCGCCAAACTGTTTGAGTCAAAAGGACTATTCCCACTACGTGCTAACTAGAAAGAATTCATATTTTACTCAAATAGTTGAATTTGTGCTAAGGTTAACTACAGTTGGTAGTAATTCGATACAGATAAAAGGATTAACACAAGCAATTTATTAGTTATTGATAAAGAGTAAGAAAGTAAAAAGGAAAGAGTAAACTTATTTCAATTATGATGAACAACAATAGCAGAATGCGCAGTCCTCCAAAATGAATGAGAGCTTGAAGATCAAAGAATAAAGATAAAATAGACAATCAATAATAATAGTTTATATTCTAGTCAGACTTGGCTGTCTTCATACAAAAATGAAATTCCTATTTATAGGTATCTTGTGCTCTTTTCGTTGTGTGTCTGTAATGGTAATCGTTAATTGATGAATTGATGATTGTCATTTAATTTCCTTGATTCTGGCCCTTAATAACAGTTTCAGTCATTACTGCATTAATTCCTTTTAATGCGCAATAAAGAGGGTCTTATCTGTTGTTTCCGTTGACCCAATCTGCTGCCTTTCCGTAAGTGCTATGCTCGGCATTACCATCAAATATTTATTCGTCATTGAATAAATTAACACATGTCGACTACATGTCGGTCCACGTGTCTGGTACATTTTTTACCCATATAGGAACAAAGCAAAAAACATAACTTTACTAGGTAACTTATTAAATTGAGTGACCATATGTGAAATTGACACCGCAGTGAATCTTCTAGAGTCTATAATTAATTTCAAATTACCAGAATTCATACTAACATTTACTTTCTCCTAAGCTAGTAAGATTGATCATTTATGAAAAATGAATTTGAGGAACATATTATATTCTTCAAAATGAAAAGATACAGACAAAAGGAACATTATAGTAAATTTCATTACCAAAACATGCATGTATTGTACTTTATTTACAAAACTCATGACCATACTAAGCCTTACTAAAATAAAATATTGGCATAATACATAAACGAACCCTCAAATTTGGCATCAGCTGACAAGTATACCCTTCAACTTCAGGTATACACAAGTAGGCCCCCCTACTTGTTTAAAATTAAACACGTAAATACAAATGTTGACGTGGCACCTCCAAACTTTATGTGCCACGTCAGTGCAAAGTCAGCATTTGTGTTAACGTGCTCAACTTTATACAAGTTGAGGTGCCTACTTGTGCACATCCAAAGTTGGAGGGTATACTTGCCGGCTATGGCCAAGTTTGAAGGCTTGTTTATGTATTATGCCTAAAATATTACTTGTCCTTGTGTACAAAAATTATATTAACATGATCATACTAGTTAATACAAACAACATAAATCAAAATAATCAAGTTTCTGTAAATTTATCACCACCGATCAAAGAATCTATATTTCCTTCTGAGAGTGTAAAGAAACCAATTGCATCCAAATGCGTGAAGTCAACGTCATCTTCATAAACAAAATTTGTTTCAGTATTCTTTTGTCCTCTTTAGAGAAGCTTGATAAAATTCAACCATACAATATGTACGTAATCAATGCCCTTTTCCTCATCTACGGCATGCATTTTAAAAACGTATTTGTCGTTTGCACCGCCTCATGCTTTTGTTTCTTCTTTTTTCACTGTTGGTGGTGAAGGGGAGTCTTTAGTGCATTACAATCCTTTTCAAGCTTAACTCAGTAGAAGATCATCTTATTTACTTCAAGGAATAAATTAGAATTAGTAGGCCAGCTTTCATAATTTTTCATTAATAGCCCAGTGTGTTGCTTGACCACAAGAAGATGTGAAATTAGTTCAGAATATTTTTTTGAACCCTATCTCTCGATATTGTTGTATGAGTATATTCGAGGCATAGAAAGTGGTAAAGCAAATCTCCAGCATATCATCCATCATCAATGATTTTTTTTTATATATATTATTGCAATTGACAAAAAATTCTAAATATAGAAAAATACAGTCATAGATAGATTTAAAATCTTTTAGCCTTAAATGTAACCAATCGAAATGTACTTGTAAAAGAACGACCATCTTCATGTAATCATATTTTACTAATCTTTCAAATTAATCCACACCACAACATATATAAATGAATCTTTAACAATGAGATATTTTATTTTTAAACCTTCATCACGGTGATATCTTAGGAATATCATTCTTTGGTACAATCTTGGTTTGATGCCTGATTTTTTTATATTTTATCTTCATGTGATCATATTTTTTAAAATTTAATTATGTCTGCCAGACCTGTCTCATCAAGATGAATTTCAACATCAAGCACCAAAGGCAGATAGCTTTCGCCGACATATTCACAACTACAATTTCAAGTTTAGAAAGATTTTCCATTAATTAAGAAAAAGAAAGTTTGCACCTTCTATGTTCTTAAAGTATTTGCTCGAGATCATCTCGTGTTATAAAATAAAGTTTACAAAGAAAGCAAAGCAAACATAAAGATAGACTGATACATTGTTTATAAAACTAATTTGACTTCTTATTAATTATAGAAGAAAAAGAAACTTGCTAGCTAGGCTTTTCATGAACCTACGATTTTTCAAAAGATGCTGATAAGTTTCCTGTTTGAGTTAGTTGCAAGCTGTCAGCTTGATTGCAAGTCTCCAAAAACTGTTGTGGTGCTTTTCGGGAAGTTGCCAGTGCCAGTTGTTGACACCTAATTTTCACCCGACAATATTCGTATTTAAATTTTTGAAATTCCCGAGCCAAAATGGAGTACGGATACGCTTTTAGTTTTTTTTTTTTTTTAGTCAAAAGACTGTTTAAAATGACCTGATGGTAAGTCAAATTGTGAATTTGACGAAAATCGGGAAATTTGACGTAAAAATTGAGAATATGGTGAAAATGATGAAAATCAACAAATTTTGAGAAAAATTCAGGATATGTCATTAAGATATATGATTTAGAAGAAGAAAAGCGTATCCCGTTCCGTTTAGTTCGGGCAATTTGAAATTTGAAATGACGTATGAATTACGGATTAATTTGACCGCATTTTTCACATTTTTTAAATATTACTCGAAAATATGTCAATATTGGTCTCCTATTCAAGCTCGTATCTTGAAATGGCATAATATGAATTTTGTTTTTACAAAAAATAAATTTACGAATGTTTTTAAATGAATACATTCTTTTAATTATTTAGTATAATGTTTTAAAAGTTTGTACAAGAGGGCTATTTGTCATAACTTATAAACGCTGGGGGGACTTTTTAAATATTTTTAAAACTTTAGGGGGCATATAAGTCCAAGGGACTGAAGTTTTAAAATTAAAACTTCAGTCCCTCATTCTCTTCGCTTCACCTTCTTCTCCGAGCCCTCTCTAAAGGCGAAACTGGGGTTTTATTTTCGCTATTTTGATTCAGCCATTTCCATGGCTCGATTGATGAGATTCTTGAGGGGTTTTGACCCCCACACTTTCCTCTACCTATTTCCCGGTTTATTTGCTTTTAATTGGTCCATTTTTTTTTACCATAATTCGACTTGACCCGGGTTGTTGCTCGGGTCCTTGTTGAATTTTGGTAGCCATGGGCGAGGTTTAATACCTTTTGCCAACTTGAGCACCTAATTTGTAAATAAACGGGGACCTAGGGTAAAAACCCGTACAAATTATGGGAATTTTCAGGGGATTTTATCCATTTCTTATACTATTTGACCGTTATTTGCTATGTGTTTGTTTGTTATATGACTACGTGTACTATCCCTAAATTTCCGCCTATGTTCTAGGGTTTTTGAATTGTATTTGGCTGGAATTTTGTCTTGTTGTATGAGGTGTATTTGTTTGTAACTGATTTTGGTATTGGTTGTACGATTTATGAGAAAAATTCTATCCAATTCTGTCCTAAATTCAAATTTGGGATTGTCCAATTCGGGGATTCCATTTTTGCCCTTAATCCTGTGTTATCTATAAATAACAACCTTATTTTTCATTTTAGATCTCTTTTTTTTCGATCCTAAGAATTATATATATACACTACTCTATATTATACCCTATACACTACAATACTACACTTACAATACAATACATAACTCTAATATACAAGAAACATACAAAACTCTACTATATATTACAATACAAGTCTATACTACTGAAAATACATACTATTTTTTTACAAAAAACTCGAAAGGAAAGGTTAAAAGCTTGTTGGTTGTTGAAGTTTGGGTCCAAATCTCTCCATTTTGGTCTTTTGGTTGCCCCCATAAAAGGTAATATCTCATTCCATCCTTTTTACCTCATTTACTTGCTTGCAACATGATTTTTATGCTATTTACATGATCGAAACTGTCTATTTATTCTGTTATGGCTACATACTACTTCGAGGTTCATTAAAGGTGCAGTATGATGTCTTTGTGTCTTATGTTTAAGTTAAAAACTTGTTTAAGAGGTTTTCATAGTTGTTTACTGCTTATATGATTTCTTGCATATGCTATAAGGTTAATAATGTAGAGATTGGTGTAACTTGAGCCAATAATGAGTTTAAAAGGTAAAAGAAAAATGGTAGAACCTGCCCATTGAACATTTATAATGTCATGATGTCATCCCTATCTGTGTTTTTTCTTAGATTTCCTGATTGATTCTTAAGTTTTCAGAACTCTATAATGATGTTTAGGCTAGTTTCAATAACCTTGCTTGATTATCCTGTTGTTATGGGCCTGTATATAATGTTATGTTAGTATTATGGATAGTTTAAGTTAAAAATGGCTCAAAATGGTAAAAATGAATTGAGAAAGAAGTCTCTTTGTTTGAGAGTCTTTATTGTCCTGCTAAAAGAAAAGAAACTTATTTGTTTGTGGATTTCAGTCATCTTATGGGCAGTTTGAAGGCAAAATGAATGAAAATAGAAACCAGTAGGCTTTGCAGTGATATTTGCTATGTTTAACTTTGTAAACGTGTAAAAGGCTTAAATTAGTATAAAAGTTGATAAATTGCAATTTCCGAGCTTGTGTGTGTTTGATCTTATATGTTCTTGTATAAAAAATGAGGTATTAAAGCCATTGTCACTTTATTTTGCTTGGTTCTATGGCTTACTGTCCCTTAAGAGGGATGTTCATGTGTTATGTGGATCCATGTTCTTCTGTGTCATGTTAAAATTCACATATATACCTCTACTATAATGTTAAAACCATAAAAATGGACTATTGACCCTCCCTTGACTAGAACATGGACTAATATTGAACTTTTTGTTGAAATCTTAAGCCATAAAACTGATTTTCTAAGATAATGTAACCCTGGGCACTTTTATCTCAGAATCTTAAAAGAAAAATGGTTTTTCCTCGCTCGCTTGTCGAAATTACCTTGACATACACTGTTTTACCTATTCTTATTCACTACTTTCCAACTATGTGCTATTTGAGACCCTATGCCATCTATAAACTTAACTTGAGTGTTTGAAACTACCTATGGTCTACGTTTGTTACTACCATAATCATTAGTATAACTAGAGTTTTGATAAAAAGACTTCTTGTTTTCCCTAAAACTTAAAACAAAGCTAAATGACTGTTTTAAAAATGATTCTTATTTCCATTAACTACCTACGGTACCTAGACTTTCAAATAGTCTTAGCTTGTGTGGAATTTACTTGTGTTTCCTACCTATATTTCCTGCTTGTTCTTAACCATAATCATTAAAACTTGCATTCACTCGACCCCGTCTGAGTTTTTTATTTTTATTCTCTGTTTGATCTCAGTCACAATCATGCAAACCATTGTCTAAACTTGAACCTGCATATGAACTTTGAGTCTTAATTGAACCTGATCATTCTTCAGACCTTTTTGAACTATAAGTTTTACCTTTGAATTTGCTTGTTATGTGTCACATGTCCATCCCCTCCCTATGTTGCCCCTCCTACATGTCAAAACAGTCTTTTGAAAACACTTTAAGTCACTGATATGTTCAATTGGTAATCCTGAAGTTTTGCATTGTTATTTGCATTTGTTTTGCCTTAATATACATCCTACAGGACCTGCTAGTATTTTTCCTTAAGTTCATATGACCTAACTGCCCTAAAAAACAACTTGAAACTCTGTTTAACTTGGAAATTCTATGAATGATCAACCCTCCAATTACTTGACTTTCCTAGACCTTGAAAGATGATTTTAAACCAACTTGAATACTTAATGCTTATCTCTGAAACCGTACTGGAGTTTTCTCTGACTTTGGGACCATTAAGTAACAATTTAGCATTTAAACTTGAAAACAAACCAACTTATGGGATCTGTCTATGCATTTAACATCTTTGAACATTGTTTGTTATCCCTTCCTCTGTGTGTGCACCCTTGACACCACCTAGTCCTTGCCCATACTTGATTGCTTGACACTGCCTTTTAGTTTTGGTGCTTCCTGTGACTTTTGATGAGTCTATTGCTAGAATTATAGTCCCTATTGCTTGCTTGTTTGAATTCAGAAAGCCTGAGATATGTTATGTGCATTATATGTGAGGTTTACTTGGATGTGAGTGGGTATGCCCCCCTTTTGGGATGGTTTTTCTCCTCACATTCAAGCATAGCTATGAAAATTTGGGTATAATTTGGTCCTATATTTAAGAATTTTTGATAAAACAAGAGTATACCATAGGAGTATACTACTTCTGCAGTTTCACTTAAGGAAATGGGGGAGAAAAGATGTATATAGGGGTTTGTATATTTTGCATATTCTTCACTTGACACTTAGAATTATTTGGAAGGCTTGAAATTGGGCCCTGGGAACTGGGCCTGTCCATCAGCAGTTCCTTATCTGATTCTTTGGAGTATTTGGGCCAGCTTTGGCCACTGTTTACGTTCAGTCAATTATCTGTTGGGTTCAGCCCATAATATATATGTTATAATTTAAGTTTTGGCCTTGCAATAGTAATTAGGAGTTTGATTTTCAGTATTTTTAATATGAATCATTGAATATCTACTAATGAATGTATACCCATTTGTGTTTCTACCCCAAAATCTGTTGGTGGGCTTCCACGAGACTCACCAACTTTCCTAGATCGAGTCGACTTCAAATACGGACGGGCAGTGCATATGGAGCATACGTTGGACTTAAAATTGCATTTTTACTTCTTCTCTTAGGCTTGGTCGGCCCAAGTCCCTCAAACTTTATATTGGTGCCTTTAAATTGTGATTATATGAGTTTAAATTTCATATTGGAACCCATATGATTAAACCATTCATTAGAGTTGCCGAAAACGATTTTCATTAACTAATTAACCAAAGTGTGGTTTAAAATTAAAACTGGGCTGCTTTGGACTGTCAAAGGACTGAATATGCCTGATTTCAGAAAACCTGGGGACTTAAATCGACATTTCTAGAACTTTTTGGGTTGGACTGATGCTGTCTGTTTTTGGAACTTTCTGGATCGATTTAATAAAAATGAGTCTTGTGCAAAATTTGTATACAATTTGTAAAAACAGACTAAAACTTGTATAAAAATTGGATAATTTAGAACACTATAGTATGCCAAAACTATTTTATATAAAAAATAATTTTCAAAACTTAAAATACTTCATTTTTCAAAAACTTTTTGGGTGGACTTACGTGGAGTCCTACCTAGGCTAAGAGCCTTCGGGCATTAGCTTAGGTGTTCAAGTCCGACACCTATGCTCAATTTCAAGCGGAACTATACTTCGACAATTTCTTAAAAATGAATTTCTTGCATATAAATGACACCCTTTTATTGCGAAAATCTAGACTTAAATAATTTTTGTCCAAACCAATTTATAATCATAAAGGTAAACCATTAGAACCCGTAGGTAAACCGCAATTGAGTGGATCCTTAAAACTGGGGTGCCTAACACCTTCCTCGGGGGATCACCAGAACTCTTACCCAGACTTTGGTAGATTATGTTTCTTTTAAATATTTTTTAAATGAACCCTTTTCGAACTAGTTTTCCTAATTTTCTAAAAATTAGGTGGTGACTCTAAAATGTATCCTTTAGAGCACCATTAAGTGGTTGGCGGGTTTTTTCGACTTTCCCGGTATGATTTACAACCGTACTTTCCCGGGACACCTCCCTCCTTTTATGAGGTATGTGCGAGTTGGTTAAACTTAGAAATTCTCAACGCCCGCTACACCAGTTGTTTAAGCTACTTCCAAAATGCCCGTTTGATTGCAAGTTTTTTCAAAAACTATGTACTTAAATAGATATCTACAATACAATGTACTTATAATATTGACGTTACTGTGAGCCCGTTTGGATTGACTTATAAGTTGCTGAAAAATTTATAAGTTGTTTTTTTGAGTGTTTGGTATCACAAAATTCTATTTTGAAATTTAAAATAAAAAAAAGATAATTAGGCGTTTAGGCAGAGCTATCTAAAACAGTTTATATAAGCCAAAAAAAAAAAAAAATTGAGATAGCGCAACTTATTTTTTTTTGGCTTATAAACTGTATTTTTTAAGCCCATCCAAACAGGCTCTATATTATATGATGTACCATAAAATGTCCAAGGAGTTCATATAAAAATTAAACAAACACCAAACTTGTGAATCTTACCTTTTTGAACGTCAAGAAAAGCCCTATTAATTGCAAACCTACCGCAACTTATTTTCGTTCATCGTAATTAAATAATAAAACACTTTTCCATTCTATCATAAAAACTAGTAACCATAAGATTAGAAAGGACAATAATAAAAGGTAGTTGAGGTAACTGATAACGATACCTCAAAGTTATCAGGTGCACACTTGTCTTATGCAAAACCCCTAGTTTATTTGATAGAATAGCTTTAATTTTTGGGACCACAAATACATGAATTACTGCTTTGCGTCTCTGTGGCACGCTATGGAAGTTTGACAATAAGGGTATTTTGGTAGCTCACCTGTAAAATCAATGTGGCAGTAGAAAATCTTTGCACGTTTCTTTCTTTCCTGACTTTGTTAGAACAAAAAGATTAATTAGTGAAACAATTTGGTAGTGAATTAGGATTTTCATTTACCTTGGGAACCTGAAGATGATGAATTGATCGATTGATCAGCTATTCTGAACCATAAGAAAATAAATCTCTCCAAAAAACC
>NC_081348.1:15988503-15999280 GCF_029784015.1 Lycium ferocissimum
TTAGACATTGTCATTCTTTAATTAGTTTTGCATCTAAAGGTATCTTTGGGGCCTTGTCCTGCCGAGTATATTTTCCATCGGACTCATGATAGAGGTTTCATAGACTAGACAAGTCGGTTAGGGTCATGTTGGACTTTCGTAGTCGATTAGTCATTTTGGCACGATTATGGTATTATCCGCTTTTGTTTTTAAACAAGTATTTCATAATTACTATGACGTCGTATGTTTTCTTAAAGCCCACCGTATTTCATATTATATTTCCGCTCATGTATGCCTCATGATGATTCAGCAAGCCATGTGGTTCGCTCGGTCACATGCGAATGTGCACCGAGCCGTGCTACGCCCAGGACATGGTTCGGGGCGTGACATCATATTAGGGTAGAAGGCTAGTAGGTAGTCGCGTTTATTCTTTCTTACGAGTAGTTGTATTGCTCTATAGTTTCTTGTCCCTTGATTTCTGCGAGTATCTGTTGGTTTATCATGGCTTATTTACTTTCATTGTTTTCATTTTCATAATTGCTTTGAATTGTTTGCCCGTATCTGACCTTTCTTATGTTTTTTTGAGCCGAGGGTCTTGGAAACAGCCTCCCTACCTAAGGTAGGGGTAAGGTCGGCGTACACTCTACCCTCCCCAGACCCCACGTTGTGGGATTCACTGGGTATGTTGTTGTTGTAACTTGACACTTAAAACGCAATCAACTCTACTAAAATTAATTACGCTACTAATAGTTGGCTATTTTTGTTATTTTTCCTTATTTGGTGAGAGTCTTTGTTTGTTCTAAACATAATCTTCATTTACAGAGTGATGAAAAATGTGAGGATAGATACGAGAGGAAGTAGTGGTCTTTACGTGACCGTTTATATTTCTTAATTAGTAGTTTCCATAAGGGAAAAAATTGTGATATTTTAGTCCCCATAGTTATTGCTTTATTTTATTTTTGATTTTTGTGTTATTCAGCTGAATACATTTAGCATTCTATTAAAATTAAACTTTGATTTTGATTCCTGAAGTTAGCTGACCCACGGAAGTTAAATATATATAATCAAATAATTTGAAAAAAAAAAAAAAAACCGAAAGAGTGGAGCTACAAAACAACTGTGAGGAGGTTGGACTCTTCTTTTCTGACAAGGAGAGGAACCATCAAACAAATTGGAAAAACATCATATTAAGTGTATAAAATACAGATAATTCAATCGATGTTATCAAGTTAGAATTAAAAGATGAGATGAGTAATGTTGACTGTGAATGAAATTATTAGAAGTGGCTTGTAGTCTGTACATGACGTGATGTCATGTAAAAATAGGATCTCCTTTATTTGGTTTGATGGGTCCGCAACTTAAATGACCCAAAAAGTGAGGTTTGAGATCAAAATAACACATTAAAAAAAAAAAAGTTACATAAGTACCTTTTGCGCACTAATTTAGTGCGCTATAGGACTAAACTGTAACTTTATAGTTAAGTCCTATTGCGCACTAAATTAGTGCGCAATAGAGTTGTATGAGTAAAATATGCACCTGACACGTGGACCAACATGTAGTCAACACGTGTCAATTTATACAATGACGTATAGATATCATATGATAATGTCGTTCATAGCATTTACGGAGAGGCGGTTGATACCGAAGACTGGGTCAATGAAGAGAACATCAACGGAAACAACATACAAGACCTTCTTTACTACGCATTAAATGGAATTAATGCAACAACGACAAAACGGCTCATAACGGCTAGAATCAAGGAATTAAATGACAATCATTAATTCAGTAATTAATGATTGCCGTTACTTACATACAACGGGAAGGGCACCAAATAGGATCATATACCAATAAATAGGATTTTCACTTGTAAACCTAGGCATCCAATACTGACTGAAAGAATACACTATTATTTGATTATAATTTTCTGCTTATTCTCATCATCTTTATTCTTTGATCATCAAGTTTTTACTCATTCTTGAGGGCAAGGAAATCCACTACAGTTGTTCATCGAAATTGGCATAAGTTTACTCTTTTTTCTCTTTACTTATTTATTCTTAATCGATTACTAATAACTTGCTTGTGTTAATTCTTTCATCTGTATCAAATTACTACCAACTGTGGTTAACCTTAGAACAAATTCAACTATTTGGGTAAAATACGAATTTTGACTCAAACAGTTTGGCGCCGTCTGTGGGAATTCTCCAGTTGGCTTTGTAGTTTGATCTCTATTTCATCTCTGTTTACGCAAGCATTATTACTTTGGTATTTTCTTCTGTTTTTGCATTCAGATATAACAGGAGTTACACCTACACCACCCGTTGACGGAAACAGGAATGCCAATGAAGAGGTACTGGTTGACATGACTAACGGGACAACAGGAAACACATCAATTGCGGACCCAAATCAAGCTTCAATCCCAATAGGAGATTTGCGGGAGTTCCTGAAAGGAGAGATGACGTATGTGATGAAACAAATGATGGCGGAAATACGGCAAAACTCCACACGACCATCTCCATTGAACGGGATTGCTGGTTCAAGTCGATCAGTACCCCTTGAGCAAAGAAACTTAAATGGAGAACCAACCAATGCCGATGACCTCGGCGTAATAATAGAGGCAACAGGTCATGGCGAGGTTGACATCAATCCAATCATACCTGTTCCAATATTGTAGCGGTTCGAGGAACATATGAAAAATTCAAAGAACATGAGGAAAGAATCAATAGAATACCTGGGGCACCACCCGCCATAAAAAAAGAGGATGATAGCGATTACATATATCATCCATGGAAAGTTTCTGCAGATTTAGAACACGTTCCAGAAAGTTTCAAATTACCAAAAATAAAAAAATATGACGGAATTACCAACCCTCAAGATCACATCACTACCTATACATCCACTATTCGGGCCGATGATCTTGGGCCAAAGATGATTCGGTTTGTTATGATTAAACGGTTTGGGCAAGTATTGACAGGAGGAGCGTTGGATTGGTATGCAAAATTGCCCCCAAATTTACTTGAATCCTTCGCGAATTTGGTGGATAAATTCAAAAAGGCACACACATCAAAAAAGGAAAGCAGAGAAAAAAATGGAAGATATATTCAACATCAAACAAAGGAGGGATGAAACTCTACAAGAATTTGTTCATCGCTTCCAGAAACACCACAACACTTTGCCGCAAATTGAAGACACATCGGCTGGGATTGCTTTCCGGCATGCATTACATCCCGATGGAACGCCGCCAACAAAGGATCTCGCCAAACACTTAATTGAGTACCTAGCGAAGACGTGGGACGATATATATTATCAATATTGTTCAAAAATTCGGATAGAACATGATATAATTAATCCAATCATAAGGAAGTCATCGCCATCAACTAGGGATACGTCAAGTAGAGGCAATTCCGGAAAAAACGATGGAGATAAGACGCGTAGACGAGAACGTTATGATCCATATTATCCATGAGGAAGCCGTGAAGGTACACAAAGAAATCATCAATACCGACATAGATGTCACGACCCAAACAGCGGGTCGTGCGGCCACCTACCATATTACTAACCTAGTAGGCGAACCCTTACTAATGAACCCAACCCAAAACCATACGACAACCATCTTTACAATTTACAGAATTTAAAGTAGACACTTATTACAGACTCGTTTCAAATACAATAAAATATCCAAAAAAATTCCCCTGGATCTAGTCTAGATAGGTACAAGATCTCCTAAATACAAGAAGACAAATAAATGACACAGCCTCCGCCAGAAGTGAGATAGCCGAAGCTGCAGGAGAATATCCGATAGAACCACGCGACGAAACTTCCGCTAAGACCTGCAACACATCTACACCCAGAAAGGGCGTAGCAAAAGTAGTATTAGTACACCACACGTACTGGTAAGCATCATAGGTCGACTAAGATTAATTCACGCAATACAATATAAAGTCAATAAGATAAGCAATTAAGTCAATGAACCTCAAAATTCTAAATAAAGATTACTACAACATTAACTCGCGTGCCTTGTTGCCCTCGAAGCTCACTTCTTTTATTTTCAAAATATAAGGTGTTCTACTAAATCATAACGATTCCCTACCTTCAACCAACCTAGTAACTCTCGCTCTCCCACTCACTATATGCTATACTTTTACCCTTGTTGTTAAAAGAGTTCGCCTACTCACATTACTACTATAATACAATGTATCCAGGAAAATAAATCACTATCTGACAACCAACACTACACTTACCTTGTGTAACCCCCTCTCCACCAGACTCTCAACAACACACATGGAATAAATGAGCAATGTTAACGACAGTAGTACACACATGTATAACATAAAATCATGAGATGTAGTGCAATGCAAATGCGATGCAGGGCCCAAACACACTGTACATACACCCTTGCTGATGTCTTAGCTTAGCCATGACCTGTAGGGGACCCATGGTGTCCATGTACCACTCATTCTGGAATACTCCTTGGACCCGAGCACAAACCTCACACCGGAACTAACCTCGTTCGCAGATCCAAATCATATACATATATGCAATTCATGTACTCAGCTCAATGGCCACAAGGTTGGATAACATAATGACCATACTCAGCCTTGCCTGTTACCTGTATCTACGCATCAACCATGCAATGCAATGCACAAAACTACATGACAAATCAATCATAATTCCAGCCCTTGATGAGCGTAATGTCAACCCATCTCAATATAATTCATTTAATACGACCTGAAAATATCAGGGAAACACCCTTATGAACCTTCAACAAAATAGGACATACAGACGGGATTCATCCCCTTCTAGGGTTGCATAAAAGTAAACACGAGGTATCTCCCTAGTGATAACATCACTTCCTATTAAACTAAATCATTATTATTATAGCCCTAATTATACTATATTTTAATCACATTAACAAGTCCGTCCACCCAAACTCCGCGTCCGAAGACCTAAGCATGCATTCTCCCGTCAACTCTAAATGTATATATGATTTGCTAATCAAAGTATAACTAAAGTAAACTATAACCTACCTCTTTGACGAGCAGATATTTGATTTTCCAAGAATTTCTCGTCTGCTTAGCCTTTATCCAATTCCATGAGCGATAATGTTCGTAGGGACAGGTGGAAAAGAAATTATAAGGGTCTCTTTTTCCTTGGGGTCCATGGTTTTTCTTTCATGAGGAACCCTAGGAGCAGCCCTTGAGAGTCTTTGTTGAAAAGGAAGAGAAAAATAGACTAAGTACAGAAATTTGGGCTAGTGTTCCACTGACCTCTATAGCGGTCCACTTTATTTTCTAGCCCGAAATTTTCAAATCCTTCTGAAATTGATTTCTCCCACTCTTAACTCTTAAAACACCTCATGGAGCTTATTATTACAATCCTCGACCTAGATTGGGCATGGTTTCACGAAATATTAAATAACGACCGGACAGGTCGTTATAATAGATCACCAGCAGCAGCAGGGACTTCCCGAGGAAATTACAACACCGGAGCTCCAAAACTCACGGACTATAATTTCTGTGTTTCGACATCAGAAGTAGTTGCAGCATTGGACAAATTGGGTAACATGATTAAATGGCCCGGAAAAACGAAATCGAATCCAAGCAAAAGAAATACAGAACATTTCTGTGAATTTCACAAAGGACATGGTTATAAGACTGAGGATTGCCATGCATTGCAATTAGCAGTTGCCGATCTCTTAGAGCAAGGACATTTGACGGAGTTGCTTTCGGAGAAAGGCAAGCAAGCATATTATCGGAACAGGGAGCAAGGAGCGCCGCCACCACTTCCCGAGCCAAAGCGAGTAGTTAATTTTATTACAGGTGGTGCAGATATCAATATTACAGGAGGGCTGGATGTCAACAAAGTCACTTATACTTCAGGCGTGAAGTTCAAAAGGATAACAACCAGAAGTGAAAAGAGAGATAGGCTGGCTCTCGTCGAAGATTGTATCACCTTCGATGAAGCCGACGCCGATAATATGCAATTTTCGCATAATGATGGGTTAGTAATTACTTTACGCATCTTAGATATTGATATTGAACATGTTCTTGTTGATCAGGGAAGTGTTGCCAACATCATAAACATCAGGGTCATAGAGGAGATGAAATTGACGAGCAAAATAATCCACAAATCCATCATGCTCACTGGTTTAATAATTCAATAGAAAGAACTCTGGGTGAAATTATTTTACCAGTAGTAACGGGTGGAGTGGAGCTGCAAACTGCTTTTTCAATTATGTTCTCTGCGATGGCTTACAACATGATAGTTGGAAATCCCTGGATTCACGCCATGAAAGCAGTACCATCCACATATCACCAGGTGGTCAAATTCCCAACGCCGTGGGGCGTAGGTGAAGTTCGAGGAGAGAAAAGAATTTTCAAAGACTGTTACGCCGTGGCGATAAAGAAAGGCGTGCCAAAGGTAGAACATTTCAAACCAGAAAGCGAGTGTAAAAAAGATAAACAAGTCTACCAAATACTGCAACAAACGGAATCAATCATCAAGGATGCCGAAAGGGAAACTATACGTGATCCATTAACAGAGGGACATTCAACGGCAGTAGTTGAGGATCTCGACCCAATGCCGTTTGATGATGCATCTCCGAAAAAGGGTACGTTCATCGGGTGCAAACTGCACCAACCGAGTAAGTATATTTCATTTTTACGTGACAATATAGATGTTTTTGCCTTTTGCCACACTGACATGACAGGAATAGCACCAGAGGTAGCAACGCACAAATTACACATTGATCCTTATCACAGACCTGTAAAACAACCTAAAAGAAGATTCCCCGATGATAGAAGTAAATTCATAAAAGAAGAGGTACAAAGATTATTAGATGCCGGATCCATAAGACCGGTAAAGCATACGGAATGGGTATCGAATGTAGTAGTGGTACCAAAGAATAATGGAAAGATGTGAATGTGTGTAGATTTCATAGATCTAAACAAAGCATGTCCAAAGGATCTCTTTCCACTTCCTCATATAGATCAAATGATAGACGCAACAGCCGGCCATGAATTGTTGAGTTTTCTTGATGCATATTCAGGATACAATCAAATCAAAATGAATCCTGCAGATCAAACAAAAACAACATTTATAACACCTAGGGGTTTGCATAGTTATAATGTCATGCCGTTTGGACTCAGGAACGCCGGTGCAACGTATCAACGGTTAGTGACCACGATATTCAAAGATCGGTTGGGACAAATGATAGAGGTGTACATTGATGATATGGTTGTAAAATCAGAAAGAGCTGAAGATCACTTGATTCACTTAAAAGAAGCCTTTGCAATACTAAGGCAATTCAACATGAAGCTGAACCCCGAAAAATGCGCATTTGGCGTGTCTTCCGGAAAGTTCTTGGGATTCATGGTTTCAAAGTGAGGAATAGAGATAAATTCAGACCAAATAAAGGCAATCGAAAACATTCCCGATGATCTCAACAGCATAAAGGAGGTGCAAAGTTTGACTCGTCGGGTAGCATTGTTGGCTTGATTTATTTCAAGATCATTGGAGAGATGCCACAAATTCTTCACTGTACTGAAAAAGTAGCAAAATTTTGAATGGATGCCAGAATGTAAACAAGCATTGTAAGAACTTAAAAGTTATCTTTCAAGTCCACCATTGCTCTTAAAACCAAACCTTGAGGAGAAGTTGTTTCTATACCTTGCCGTTTCAGAGGTCTCAGTAAGCGCAATTCTGGTACGGGAAGATGAAGGTAAACAATTTCTGATTTATTATGTTAGTAAAACACTTTTAGATGCTGAAACCAGATATCAGCATTTAGAAAAATTGGCTCTAGCTTTAATACATGCTGCTAGAAAATTAAGGCATTATTTTCAAAGCCATCCAATTGCCGTGGTAATGACATTCCCTTTACGGAGTATTCTCCATAGGCCGGAGTTATCAGGCAGATTGGCTAAGTGGGCAATTGAACTTAGTGAATTTGATATTACTTATTAACCTAGAAATGCTATAAAATCGCAAATTCTTGTCGATTTTGTGGCGGATTTTAGTTCAAAAATAACTTTAGAAGCGGAAAAGGAAACCATCATAAATACGGGGTCATCCTCTGGGATATGGACCCCATACACTGATGGGGCATCTAATGAAAATGGGTTGGGATTAGGCTTAGTACTAAAAGTACCCAACGGTGAAATTATCCCCCAAGCCATTAAATGCCGAAAGATCACTAACAATGAAGCCGAGTATGAGGCTGTTTGTCACACCCCAACCTTGGTGAGGCGTAATTGGCACCAGGCATCTTATGAAAATCGAGCGAACCAACTTATAACTCGCATCCTCTATGTCTTAAACAGCAAAATAAGACCAAGGGGCTAAATACAAACATAATATCATGCATAAGTGTATATATATATATATATATATATATACAATGGGCCCACGAATCCGATATAACGACTGGCAAGACATAACTAAGCGGTATACAAGACACTGTCTACAAAGCCTCTATGAACCTGACTGAAGTATACAAGTCGGGACAGGTCCCCCGACATACCCTTAACATAAAGTACATATACGACCCAGACTCGGCAATGTCCGCCTTACATACTCGGTACATTAGTCGTACTGACGTCCCTTCTTGTGGACACTGCGTTCATGCCTGCAGGTATAGACAGATGAAACGAGGATCTTCCCCAGTAGGCTGCTTTCAGGTGTATATATATATATATATATGCTGCAGGAAGGAAAGATAAGCATCAACTTTGCACTTTTGACTTACTAATGAGAAGCTTGTACGCATGTCCCTTTATACTCTCATATCTTTAACTACATCTATATATAATACTGTGATCCTGAACTACGTATCATATATCATCCTGGTGCTATCTGCCTAATCGATCGATGAAATCGCCGACCAGCCGTAGCACGGTGGTAATCGCTCGTCGATTATCGCTCGAGCCAGTAGAGCGCAACCTCGGCCCGATCGGTGGTAAATCGCCGGGCGTGACTCGGTGGTAATAAACGCACAACCAGCCGTAAAGCATGGTGGTAAATACATAATCGCCCCAACGGTCGTGAGACCAGTGGTAAATATAATCACTATCATGACCTTGTCTCCCTGAGTAATCTCTATACACTTCTCATGGCCATCACTTGTCCGTTATAGCATACACGATCACATAAGTCTTATAAACACAGTTCTGGGCCATAAGGACCTCTTACCGCTTAACTGAACATTAACCAGACTCTGAGGTATATCATAAGCCTCTCTTCTAGCATCAAATACCTTATTAGGGATCCTCTGCTTGTACTCTATTTATGTCCCACAAGACATTACCTAAGTACACATTTCTAAACTCATCGGAGTGACATAAGGTCGGTAAACCTCCGATTAACATTATGGAACTATTATTATGAACTTATCTAACCTTGAAGGAACAAGATCATAAGATGAGATCAACAATAATGAATAACATCTATAGTCATGAAATGAGCTCAATGATATCATAAGAACATCGGGAACTATAAGCTTTGGTACTTTTAGAAACAAGGTCATTGAAGATATGATGTATAGGTTCACAACAAAGGAATCATGCCTTAAGAAAGAAAGGTTTAACCTTAACATACCTGGAAGCTCACTTCCCAACTTTCCAACCTACCTCTTGTCTTGTAATCTACTTAAGATCGTTCGTAGTCTCGTAATCTACATATAAAACTATTCATACTATTGTTAGGCTCACCATCATACACTTTTCTCAACCCTTTAATAAAAATCCTTTTAGAATCTGCTGAAATTCGGGCAAAGATCCCCCCGTTTATGTGCCTAACCCGAAATTACAATACCAACAACCAACACAACAACAACAACATCAACGCTAATAACATCATCATCAATACCAAAATATTCCATAAAATATCCCACACGATGTTTTTCAACATACAACAACAATATACATTTCCTTTCTTCCCAATCAGGGAGCATAATCTCATCAACACACCAACAACATTAGATACTATTCATATACATGGAAATCAGCCCAACCACATGACCACAACATGCTCCAAAACAGTCCATAAACTCAAAAACTATAACACAACACTTTATGATCTTTCTTCCATAACTATTTTCACTTTTAAGACTTGCTAAACCTTCAAATCAACTCAACATAAGAGATAGGATAAAGAACATACCTTGTACTTGAAGAAATTCAGCTACACCAACTTTCTTCAAGACCAAACTCACCACAACATCAAGTAGAAGCAAGAACAATCACCTTTCATGGACTAGTTTGGTGTAATCTTGTTAAATTCTTGATTTAATGGGCTATAAATGTACGGGGATGTGTTAGGAGATTTCTAGAACTCATGGGAGTGTAAAATGATGAAAAATGAGGTTGATGGGGGATTTTATACCCCTTATAAGTCGGTTCCACCGACTTGCCCAAGTGGGACCCGCAAAAGCCATTTGGTAGTTTGGAGGGTTGTCTTAAAATGGCCATAACTCCTTACTCCGATATCGTTTTGACGAGCGATTTGTTACGTTGAAAACTAGACTAGACGAACTTCATTTTAGACTTTTGAAAAATCTTAAAACTCCTAATATACCGGAGATATAACCCTCCAAAGTTGACCTAAAATTCTGTCCAGAATTCTACCAACTTTTTTTCAAATTTTCGACAAACTTATTTTTTTGATTTGCTTGGTCCCGAAATCTTCTGAAACTCTCCATACATGATATTCATCATTAATCATACTTGATAATGGTCATGTCCCTCGGTTCCAAGGTTGTCCTTCCCGCTATTTACCCAAGAGATCGTAATTCATCCTTTACCAC
>NC_081348.1:15999380-16164435 GCF_029784015.1 Lycium ferocissimum
AATTTCAAAATAAAAATCTTTTTAATTTTTTTCGGGCGGGACTACAAACCCGCCTCTGATTTCAACGCGATATTTCGTTAACATATTTGAAGGAAGTTCTAATTAATTAAATGATTTATGAGTGATAAGCATTACGAATTATAGTTAAAAGATCTCCCTTGGACATTTCTCTAAATTTGACTATTTGCTAAATTTGTAATTATGTTTAAAGCAAAATTCATGTCAGCTCACGCAGTCGACACGCTGTTTGAAACATGATTTTTAAATTAATAAGATCTACTTCCTGAACTACGTAAGCAATAACAATTCTTCAGTTTAATTTGTCGAAGAAAATCAAAAGAATTCGGGTGATCAGAAGTCTTGAGTAATCTTCTAGAATAATAATTAGAATTCATGATATAAATTAAAGTAGAAGAAAAGCTAAGTCGTCGAAGAACATAGACTAAATTATCCATTTTCATACTGAGCGCCGTTTAACTTTTCACTCTTTGTTTCATGACAACTCCTAGATATTATTCTCCAATAGTGGGTCTAGCTTGGAACCAAATGAACGAAAGTTAAGGACTTCTCTTGTTTATATGCACCACTTCAAAATGGATGTAATCTAATTAAGACCGTAGAAAGTGCCACTTTTGGAATAAAAGGATTTAACGGCCGGTTCACCTTGTAGGGTGTATTGATAGGGAGGAAAACATTTTCCAATTTTTTTTTTTTTAATTTCATTTGATTGATTAAATGTTTTGAAAATTTTTCTTTAAAAAAACAATTAAGTCATTTAAAAATTAGAAAATGACTTTTCTAAAGAGAACAGAGAAAATACGTTTCATAAATTATACTACTAGTATTCATTCCATCCTGATTGTCTCCTATTCTTATCCCAACAAGCCACTCCCAACCCCCCACCTCCACCATGCATCCCTAACTATGTATCCCATCCCCATAATATTTGCCTGGGCTATATTTAAATGTGTTCTTAAGATGGTGCTTAATTACTTATTAAACATCAAAAAATAAATAAGAAAATTATTTACTTTTTTTTTTTTTTAAAAAATGTTCGTTCGTATCAAACACACCCTTTGTAGTTGATTTTAAGTAGCTCATATGCATCAAGTGTCAATAAATAGTTTTAGATGCTGAATTTATAAAATAAGCAGTTACGTGCTTGTATAAAAGTGTTGAGTCAGATGATAACAGTTAGTGTACGTATTTGGTAAAAATGTGTTGATAAGCATTGTTTCTATTTAAATGATCAAAATGTCCTTGGAGTTATTTACCAAAAAAAAAAAAACATAAAATTTAATAGTACTTTACATAAAAAATGACGAATAACAAATTAAGATAGAATAGAAAGATAATAAAATGTTATCTTTTAGACGAATATTTCAATGATTTCAAAAGGTATTAATGATAAATGGTAAATACTTTTGTCAAACCAAAAGCATTTATAAGGTGTAAACCTATAAATTGGGGGTGATCAACTTATTAATTTTGTCTGATTTTGACTTATAAGCATTTAATTTATAAACACTTTTGTGTTCACCAAACAAATAAATTAGTTAAAAAATACTTATAAATTAGTTTGACCAGCTTATAAATTTAGCCAAACACCCTCGTATAAAATAATAGAGTACAGAATTAGCTTCTTTTCAATGAGAAAAACTTTGGCATATAAGTGGTTGAAAGGTTTATTATCGATGAGAAAAAGTTGGGCATATATAAGTGGTTGAATGGTCTATTGAAAGATGGTGAATAATATGAACATGTTTCTCTAATGATAAACCGCTCCGAAAGTAGGTAGCCGCCAATCCTCAGCAAACTTTGGTTGCAAGTTGCCACATGTTCAGAATAGAACATTTTATTGCATGTTGCTCAATGTTCTTCATAGTATTGACTATTCAAAAAGAGGATTTAAAGTTTTAGGTAAGTGTTTGACTGTAATCACCTTCCTTGGTCATAGATAATCATCATCCTTTGAAGTAATTCAAACGTAATTTCTATTAAAATCATAGGATATATACATTAATATAAATATATACGTATAACCTATTTATTTATAGTCTTATGGAAAATTTAAATAAATTTCATATTCAAGAAAAATATTTATATATACAGTAAAAACTAGTGTAAATTGTTTTAAATATATGATAATGATAATATGTTTAGAGCCTATTTGTCGAAGTTGTCAAAAATTGCTTATCTTGAGAAACACTTTTGTCAAAGTAACTTTTCAAAAAAAAAAAAAATGATTATGCAAAAAAAAACAGTTTGTGTTTGATTCGTTTGAGAAGTGATTTTGTAAGTATTTGATTAGCCGTTTAATTTGTGTTTGGTCAATTTTTTCAAATAGTGTTTTAATTTTGAATTCAAACAAGAAAAAATTCATGTATCAAGGCATGCATGTTTTACAATTATGATGATTTAATTAATACATTTTTTATAAATACTTATTATTAAATTAAGACTTCAAGTTTTGTGAAAAGAAATATTAGCTCATATATTTTTCCAGCAATGATTGTGTTCCGTAATTCCAAAGAGAGAGGAAAAATAGAGGAAAGAGACAACAGAAAAAGGGAGAAGCAACATGTATTTATAGTTGACAGACTATTTCAACGAGGAAGAGAAGAAGGAGGGAAGAGAGAGAGAGAGATAAAAAATAAAAATCAAAATCAAAAATCAAAAATCAAAAATAAAAAAGACACAGCAGAAATCAAAAAGAAAAAAAGCAAAGAGTTTGTATTTAATTGAAAAATAGATATATTTTTAAATAAATGATGATAATATGACAAGTATAAATTTATGATAAGGAAATTTTTATTTAGAAGAAGTTAATTTTCTGCTATGTTTCTCTTTTTTGGAAAAAAGTAGATTTCTTTTGACAACTAAACTTTTTATTAATTACTCCTACCAAAGATACAGTGCAAAATCACAGCCTAGTAAACTCAAATTGTTGTCTAAACAAAAAAAATAGAATGCGGCTTTTCAAAAGCATTTTTTTAATCCGCGAACCATTTGAAATCTATTGAAAAAAAATGTTATTTTTACCCTTCAAGAAGTTTGACAAAAAGGTTAGTAATCGCAAATGTACTCCTTAAATTCTAAATTAGACACTTAGTACTCTTAATAAAAATCCATGCATTTATTAACTATGAGTATGGAGTACTACTATTAGTTTTTTTCCCTTCATTTAACAGCTCATATGCGGACAAAGTTGTCCCTGATATCATAGCTAGCTAGCATAATACGCACCATAAAAGTATTTTGCATGTAAGAATCTGATACCGCTTCCTTTATTTTAGGGACCTTTCTTTTTTACTTTACAATTGTGTACAAAATTATTCTATTGCTTACGTACACGTATCTACCTTTCTAACAGACATATTATTTTGGTTTCCTATTCGATTTCCAATCCCCACTAAATCTGAATAAATTGTACGTTGCAGGATCCATTTTGGGGGCAACGCTCCTAGCAGAACATTTTGTATTTTTAAAGCTAACTGACAAATCTTAATCGAGGATGAATAATCAATCCAATTTTAACAACCCAAGTTGGGCGTTTGGATTAGGCTTTATAAGTTCTTTATAAAATTTGTTTTAACTTTTTAGTGTTTGGTACAGTAATTTAAAGTTATTTTGTGCTTAAAATATGACTTAAAAAAATAATTGGATTTGAATTTGAGCATAACTTGCTCTAAACTTATAAATTTTTAAACTATAAAATAAAAAAATCCAAAGGCTCTTAAATGGATTAATGCATGCGTTTTCTTTTTTATTATTTTTGTTGTAAAATAGAGCGTTTGGATTAGAGCATAAATTTGTTTTAGAACATAGAAATAGCCCAATCCGGCGAGTGCTATTAGACATATAAGTTAAGTTTGGAAATGGATAACTTTGAACATAATTTGATCTCACCTTTTAGTATGTGGCTTGAATAACTGCAATTATGGATTTTTATATAAACTACTGTAGTTCATTTGAGCAAATGATTTTTCTTTATTTGTAATGGGCAAGTCTTTAATTTTCTCATATTTCTTGATCTAATTATTATTCCAAAAACTTTTGTCGATAAATTATCTTAACGAAAAATAAAAACGAGCAAGTTCTAGTATCCCTCTAATTTTTGAGTTATGGAGAAAATATCCCCTTCATGGTAAAATGAAATAGAGACCTCTTTGAGTTAACATTTTGATTTTCATAATTTTGAACTTTTTTATTTGATTTATTCAGATCACCCAAAGTATATGGTACTTCTAATTTTCAAAATAATTATACAAAAAAGTACTATGTAAAATTTTCATGAAAGATGACATATAAAATTGACTAGTTAAACTGGTGCTTTCATTTCTGGAAAATATTAAAACTGAAAACAAGACTTTGAAAGTCAAAAGAGAACTAAATAAGAAAATATGAGAGACTTGGAATCGATTTACAATATTATTGCTCAATTTTTTTTTCCTGGTTGAAACAAGTTGACAATAAGCTTATTACAATCCAAATAGTCTCCCTCTGACCGTCAACTTTGAGGTAACTGAGGGTTCTCTCTCCCATTCCACAAACGAAAAAAATATTACTACCTCCGTTCACTTTTACTTGTCTACTTTAGATTTTTCACGCTGTTTAAAAAATAATAAATGGGATACATAATTTACCAATGTACCAATATTAATTGATGCATATTTTTATTGAATTTGAAAAATGATTTGAAGTGAGTAATTAATACTATAGGTAAAACAGGAAAAAGTAAATTGTATTCTCTTAATATGCTAAAAGTGACAACTAAAAGTGAAGAGGGAGTATTTCTTAAGATTAGAAAGGTTAAACCCTTTTTTTTTGGCTTTGAGTTAACTGAAACTTGCTCATTTGAATTTATTCAAAATTTAATACTTAACAAAATACTGAAGTTCTAGCAAGGCCTTTTTAGTCTGCGCCAGTCGAGATCCAAAGTTTAAAAGTAAAAGTCAGAAAATAAAATATATTTTCTTTACCAAATTATATCTAACCTTTGGTCTTTAAAACTAAAAGTCATCAGACAAGAGGACCAATAGATTGATTTCATGGTTTATAGTGGAGATTATGGATGAAAATATTTTACTTTTCCAAGTCAACGACGAACTAATTGGAATCTCAAGTAGAGTTTCTAGAACATTGAATATTTTGACTCCACTTTTTGGTATCTTTGCATTTAAGGTATTTTCTCAATTGGAAAATTAAAGTGCACAATGAAGTTGGTTAAATTGCATAATTTCTGCCGTATATATCCAGTATTAAGACCATTTTTTGGGGTCCAATGTTAATCTTGACCTTTCAACGTGTTTGATCAAAAGTTTTATCGAACAATTTTCATCTTTCCACTCTTATATACAGGAGTATTACAATTCTGTTTCATGCACTTCATCTTTCACTATTTCTTCTTCCTATACTTGCATTAATTGGTGAGAACTGAGAAGTCAAATCTTTTAAGTTCTCATCATGAAAATAATGTTGAATTTTCTAGTACATTAGAAGTACATAATGCACTTTATATATATATATATATATATTTGGTCGTTGTAATGCGCTTGAATATGATGTATTAGATCTATATATTTGATTTTGTGGTTTGTCAGTCTAGATGTGTTGGATTGACGATTGGGAATTCTCTATTTTTAGTACAGTCAGCTAACCAAAACTGTAGACTGCCTATCGTCAATGAAAATTTTGCTGTTAGTCTTTTATGTGTTTATTTATTTTGGGTTATCTATTGTCATAATTTTCTCATGTTGCGTCTCTGTTTCAAGAAAATGTCGTGATATCAGGCCCAAATTCATCCATATAGTGACTGTGTAAATAGGCCTATGAAAAAATGAAGGTTGAATAAGGGCCCAAAACTGTGAATAGAGAGTATTTTTTACAGACTTTACATGACGTGTTCTCGCTTTGGATTGGGGCATAAGTTCTTGAAAACAACTAAAAATGGTTCGTTTTCAACTTTTTGAGTTGTTAGTAGGATTAAAGTCATTTGCGCTTAAAAATAAAGGTTCTCAAAAAATAATTGGGCCCATTTAAGTTTAGCTTTATCTAGCGAACTTATTTATTAGCCGTTTTTAGCTTATAAGTCGCTTTTTTATAAGCCATTTCGCTTTTTAAGCCCATCCAAACAGGCTCATAGTATACATTTGGAAAATCTTAAGGTCATCAGTGATTTTCTTAATGGATTCTAGCTTCGTAAATATCTCTTATTCACTTGCTTATTCTCAATTATTGCATGGTGAAACAAAGAGTTATCCCCTTCATTGTTCATCATAGCTACTGAAGTCCTATCTAAAACGCTGAAGCCCAGAAACTAACTCTCATGTTTGAATGCATATTGTATCACATATGGTGGAAGTGAAGATCAATTGTAGTGATGAAGTAAGAGCTTTATAAACATTATTAGTGAATGGAAAATTTCTTGAAGAAATTGCACGATTTATCCTTCAAAATGGACTGGTCTTTAATTTTTCCCCTTCAGCGAGTCAGCATTCATTAAGGCCGCGAGGCTTAACTTGTGGGATTTTATGATGCGAAAATATAAACTTATGTCCCACAAAAAAGTTGTTTGTCTTGAGGTACAAAAATTAAAAACCAGCACAAATTAGGGAAAAGAATGCAAATGCCGCAGTGGGCCTTTCTGACTTACCCTTTTATTGGGCTAGTCCAGCTATCCTGCCAAGCCCAACTAGTATGTTTAGATTCACATTTCCTCGGCTGATTTATGCAAATGTTCTTTTTAGGTTACTATTTAGATTATTTTCCTATTTTTTAAAATTAAGCAAATATATCTCTTGATATTGATGAAACATTAGATTGTGGTTTAATGTTTACAGAATTATATACCCATGGTTAGAGTTTTCTCACAAAACTTCAGGTATATTTAGAACGTGGTTTAAAACATCCATAAATTGTTCCCAAAAGGAATAAGAGCTGAAAATTTCTCCATTTGAAGTATTCAACTATAATTTCATTCTTTTTAAATTTACGTTTTTTCCATATTGCATAATATAAGGAAAAAATGAAAATTGTCCACCTCTCGTGAAGAATCAATATCAAGAATGAGGAACTCTGCTCCAAAATTGTTGAATAAATTTAACATCATATTTTCTTTCCTTTGTAATGACACGAATAATCTCTGCATGCCTAACAGAAACACGTTTGTCCCAAATGATTGTGTTTTTACTTGGCAGGTCTAAAAATGATTGTGCCTGTGGAATGATCACATTCTATATAAATGTTTTAAGGCCATTGTAAAACATTCTTTTCACTAAATTTATATTCACCAACCTCTGATAAAAATGCTCGTGACTAGCTCAAGGACTTAGCAATGGCATATTCTTTTCACTAATATTTCTTCCGTGGATATGATTACATGCCAAATGGATCTTGAAGTGTTTGTGAGACATGTATGTATAATTGTACAATACTAGTTATTATTGAATAATGCTTGTTCCACTATAATAAGTTTAAAGTAGTTATAATTAGGAGAGGAAATAAAAAGAAAAATATGGATCGGAGGCAGAAACAAGATCTAGTTGAGCATGACAGGCAATCTTATTCATAGAAGTACCTTCCAATATTTGAGGGCCGAGTGGAAAATAAGAGTTCAACTAATATACATGGATAATGTAGAAAAGTTTTCACACTATTAGGTCATCTTTACTTGTCATAACAGGTAATATGCCTTTGGTTTTGAATTTACAAATCTCATTTTTATGAAGACGTGTCTACAGATATATTTTTACGTAACCATATCGTGTAAAAACTTACACTCTTGATATATAAAACTTAACTCAAAAAATAATCACCTATTGTTTCTGAATTGTCCAAATTACGAATAAATGCAAATGATTAAACAAGCAATATATACAAAGAAAACAAGGCAAACGAACGACCTAGAGTTCGTAGGAGCATATTTGGACATTAATTAATTAACAGACTTTGCCTCAAGTTTGAGTGGGTTTCTGACTAGCTATATATTCAACTTAATGGGTCGAATATTAACATTGATTGACACTACATATCTGCTGATAATGTCATTTTCTTGTAATTTTGTCAAGTATATAGTGGTCTATGATCTATGAGCTTTGTCTGATTCAAACAAATCATTATCTCACCCTTTGTCTTGTCTTCTCATTATCCCCATTTTTTTAGTTACCCTATTTTGCTCTCTTTCTTGTTAGAGCAAGCACAACTAAATGATTAATCCTTCTTTTGTTCTATGCAGAAGTGCACATATATATATGCTGCATCTCCATATTTCCAGCTCGTCTGGATTTGGACTACTTAAAAAAACTTAGAAATGCGTTTTCTTTCTCTTAAGATATGATTGCAATTGGACTGCTCTCTTTTTCCTTGACAGTATATTCGGCACCCATAATCCTCATCAGTCACGGAGTCACATGGTCCAAGGGTAATTAAATCCCTTATTTCAGAAAATTATATTATGTAAAGGTGAATTATTTTCTTTTATGTACTAACATTGATGGTAAGCTGATCAATCTTATCCTATTAAAATAGGAAAAAATTCTAATGTAGCGGTGAAGAGATTTTGAAAAATGTTTTATCTCGTGCATTCTTGCTTTTTCATTTTCATTGTAATATTATTTTAGAAATATAAATTGCAGAAATAAGATACTCCCTTTGTTACAATTTATGTACTAACACTTTTTGCTTCTCGAGATGTGATTTTGACCAACATTTTCAAACTATTTTTTTATCATATTGACATGAGAAGAATTGCATCATATTTTTACATTTCATATAGTTTTTGAATATCTAAAGTTTAATTTTAAAATATTGAGTTCATCTAATTCATTGCTGCCACGAAACTTATAAGTTAAATTGACCATCGATAAGCTAAAAATGTCACATAAATTTGGACGAAGAGAGTACACAAGAGGTGATATTGAACTTTTGTCCCTACTAATAAAATCTATCAAAATGGTCTCACATCAACGAATATATGTTTGGAGGACTTCCTTTGGTGAGAAACGCAATACAGAAAACAGAAAAACATATATTCTCTTCTTCATTCATTTTTCCTTCTGTTTTTTGGGCAATTCAATTTGTGCAAACTCCAAACTTCCAGCCACTAGTGTAACTGTTTGGGAGTATTGTGGAACCTTAGAGAGCGACCGGGCTAAAACAATTTACACCGTAGTCGGTCTGAAATCAGTTAATCCAAATGGAATATATTTGATTTGGTCGTATTATGCTCCTCAGGTACATCATACATGACGCTGGACATAGACAACCCAATTGGTTAAAAAAAAAAAAAAAAAAAAAAAAAGGGAATCTTTCGAATACATTCCTGATATCACAAGAGAACAAGAAGATAAAAACAGAAAGAGATGTTGGAATCTTCTATTTTTAAAACCCTAGGCTTTCTTTACGTATGAATAAGTCCACGTATAGAGAGGCTTCCTTGGAGCTCTCCATAAACTTTGCATGTGAGCTCTACAGAGTTCACTAGAAAAGTTCAAGCACAAGTACTCAAAAAGACCTTTGAATTTAAACAAGTTCCATTCATGCACATAATTTATGCAAAACATATCCTTAGAGAAACAAGAAAAATAATATTACTTTATGGTTGTTAGGCGCATAAATAAATTAATCTTAGAAAAAACATAGGTCCCTGCGTCAAGATGTACATGGAGGAAACATCCTCTTTAGGCCATTTTCCATTCTTTCAATTACAGTGACTTGTTTGTCTCAATTATTTATGTGGTTGTCCACCAAAAGCACTTTAATAAAACATTTAGACCTGCTAATTCTTTGTTTTACGGCTATACGGAACTATGAAATTATCATTTTTTTTTAAAGTATAATCAGTTCTGTGTGAAAAAACGTTTTAAGTAACCACGTGAATTATATACAACGATTCTCTATTTGACCTAAAATATTTGGCTCGCGAATTTCATTAAATCTGTCGGATAATTATATGTTATTGCATCATCGTAGGAACATTTTGTTTCAGTAACTTCACTATATTAATTTGTACACCATTTATGTTAGACTTAGCCACGCAGCCATACTGATGGTACAAATTAAGGGACTGTTATTTTTCCCCACCTATTCTTGGTGCTTTTTAAAAGAAAATGCAAAGGGGTTACCTAATTGTTATATTGTCAAAAGGCTAGGGATAATATCATCATCTATTTCGAGAATCGAGATTAAATAAAGATTTGAACAATTGCATGCTTTTTGCAAGATTCAACAATTGCAGGCTTTGTAACTAATTGATACAGTACTTGTATGCTAGCTTTTGGTTGGCAATTTGGCATCAAGTAATAAATGATTAGTAGAAGATACAAATGTATGTATTGAACTACACAGCCAATAGTTGATTTCTTTCTAGATAAAAAACACGATGGTCTTTTTTTGTGGTTCTACTTTTTTAGAATGTTGCATATAATATTTATTTTCTTTGGAGGTTAATTAAGTTCTAGCTATGAACTGAGGATATTGATAATTGTTACACAATCAGGTAAGTTAAAAGGTAATAACATGAATCTAGATCTTGGTAATAACATTAACTAGTAACATGAAAAAAAAAAAAATGAACTGTCTCTATTACTACCATGAAATGAATTAATATTGGGCTAATTCAATTGAAAGTTAGTTTATAAGGTGAAGATTGTCCGTGTCCTTATTAAAAAGACCAAATAACGCATCACACACATATGTGGGAACTCCACAATTACTAATCAAATGCTCGTAAACATTTCGAGGTTTCATAGTATATGGTACCTAAGGGGTTGTTAGGTACACAGTATAAGATGGGATATCCCAGTACTAACTTTAAAATTAATTTTGTATCATATTTGGTAGAAGATATAAATTTATCATGGAATAAATTTATACCTTCCACCAAATAAAGTATAAAGGTGAAGCTCATACTTAAAAATGGAATATTTCACTCAATCTCATTAACCTTGAGATTATTTTATACCACATTTTATATGAGATAAATTTATCTCAGGATTATAATTCTGATGTTATAATACCGAGATAATTCTGTCCGCATATCAAACGACCCCGAGTATATTGAAGAGCAAAATGTTTAGGCCTCACGTTAATTCGTCGTTATGGTTGTAAAACATCTCCTTTTTTCTTCACCTTTTGTGTAAACGAATGTTGTTACAGTTAATAGTCACGTCAACATATTTCCATCACAAAATTCACCACCTTTTGATGTACCTTTACCCTGTTCACATAAAGGCAACGGAATATATAATTATTACTGTATTTCCAACGTAACCCCACCAAACGGAAACATTTCACCTTTTTACTTTTGGGGATTCGGGCCAACACAACGTCGTACGTACATATTAATTCATGGAGAAAGGAATTGCATGATTGTCTTCAGTACCCGCAATTGATTTTTGCTTTGAACCGTTTCTTCTTTTAAAACAAAAAGGCATCATTTCCCATTTTTAGATACAGGAATGGCAATAAGGGTTTCATTATTGCTGCTTTTTTGCTTGTGTGGGTCATGTGGATCCAGATAAGAATGTCTATCAGTTTTTTCTGTTTTCTTGCAATAAAATAATGATATGATACTTGCATTGAAGGGGAAAAAGCTGGCCCTTTCTAGATCAATTCATGCCTTGCTGCAGCTTGGTGCATTTTCACCTGAGAAATTACTCACTCCGGTGTTTATATTAAATTATACCAATAATCATAATAAAATAATATACGTTTAGATAACAAAAAGGGATATAACTAACCATAGTTAAGTGATAGAAATGTTTGAACACATATGTGACATTCTTTTATTGACGATGTGTAAACATTATGTAACATTATGTTGTACTCGCACGGATCGGATAATTTCTTTTTCTCCTTTTTCCCCATAGATGTGTGTTCCATGCAGGGGTGGAGCCATCCTGGTTCAAAGGGGTGTCAATTAATCATATCTTTTTTCTAGAAAATTATATTGTGTAAATAGACAATTTATTTTATATGTATAGTACATAGAGTTATATGTTGAATTCTCCGGACCTCTTCATTTATATTTTATTTTCTGTTAGTAAATATTTTGACTCCGCCATTGATTCCATCATCATAGTAACACATGAATAATTATCCCTACTTTTGGGCAATATGGTTGGTTCAATTTTGGACGACGTGCGGCCCTTTTTATGCAATTGTTTTTGTCAATAATAGCACCATCGATATCACATATTTGAAAGAAAAAGAAAAAAAAAGTTCTTTCAGGTGCTAGTAAATTTAAGGTGGTGAACTTTAAATCTAATAAAAGTGTAAAACACACACTGGTTTTAGTAGAGTTATAGACTGATAGCCTCAAACAGGTCATGTTTCTTTATTTTCTATAGTCTCTGTTTCATGTAGACTTTTGTTTCATTTAGATTGATAAAAATGATTAGTGTAAGATATTTAATTTAATTATAGAGTAATTGATCTATTACAGCTCCTGCATGGAGGTAGTCAACTGCCACTGTGTCAAACAGTCACCAAAAGTCATTGTTTAACAAAATTTTGTTTTCTTTCCTCTAAAGAGTGTATAACTAATGAAAGTAGTGATATTATTCTACTTAAATGAATCTTGGACATGTAAATTCCATGTGCTACAAGCCGATTGACCACCAATTCTATTGAAATCATAATTAAGTAAATAAAACGTGTCTTCAATAACATGGTGAGTGAATTTGAATCTCCAAAAAAGCAGCGATAGTATAAGCAATGCAATTAGAATTTGAGACTTCAAAATCAAACTCTGGTTTATTGTCAAATAATCCTACTTCTACATAAATAGAAGCAATACAGCTAGGAGAATCAAGACTCAAAATAGTCTCACATCAAGCTAATTAGCCTCATCATGAATCCTAATTAAAATCTGATTAACAACAGCTGCTATGTCTTCCACTGAATTCATCTTGCAGTCTTCTTCTACCTGCACAATCAATAACATAATCAGTACACAAAATTAGAAGTCCACAAATTTTAGCTGTAAGTAATACATACTGATGGCGTAAAAAAATTTTACACCATCAGTTCATCTATACCTGTTATAGTAGGTAATACATTAATCCCACAGTATAAGGAGACGGATATGTAAATATCCTTTGGGTGATCTGATAGTGTAAAGAATTATTTATGCTAACGGTATATAACAATTAAACTCGTAAGTAATTAAATCTCCTCTATAGTCTCACCTTCAAACTGAGAGAACAGAGGACAAACTGATCAACTTTTGAAACATTGAGGTGAAGAACACTTAGTCTAAGGCTGTCAAGCCCTGAAATTAATCTAGGAAGCAATCTTGGCCTCCTTTTTGACCTTATTTTCAGATTTGCATGGTTTTCCACCATTGTGACTTCAATATCAGCTGTTGCTGGTAGCTGCTGGTTCCTATAATATTCATTCTCACAAGTTCCATTTTCACTATTAGCGGCAGCACTAGTCAAGGTTGTAGAGTACTGTGGAATCCTGAAGAACTCAGAAAATGGAGAAGTTTCACCATTGGCTTGATCTTGATTTTGATTTTTCAAATGCTTCTGACCACTAAGGAATTGCAGCTGTTGCTCTAGCACTTTCACATAGTTGATTGCACCACTAACTATTGATGCTTGATCACCCTTAAATGTAACAAGAAGATCAATAATTTAGTATCAAAACGCTGAAGGTATAGCTAAGTATATAAAAATTACTTTGTCACATGTACAGCTTACACTTTTTGATTAGGTGAAGATAGTAGTGGAGAAATTTTAACAAGGGAATTCAAAGAACAGTACAGTAAAGGTTTTGGTATTCAACAAGTTTATACAGACGTAATTTCTTTTACTAATATATGTAGTGCAATTTTGTGAAGGAGATTCAATTGAACAGTTTCATCACATAGAGCTATGCGTCTGTGTGGTGACACAATTCAATATGATATTATCAAAATAGGTAGACATAGGTCATGAGTTAAAATCTCACAACATCCTGTATAAAAGAAATTCCACATCTCAAACTTTTAGATGAGATCAGACTATTGACACACAAGATGTTCGTAATAAAATAAAAACAGAAATAAAAGAGAATCTGACCCTTTGGACATAAGATTCAGGCATGAGAGTTCGGAGGACAGAGAGGTACTCATTCATCTGTTTCCGACGATTTCGTTCGACTGCAATGTGTGTCATTCTTTGATTCTCTATCTCTTCTTCATTCTTCTTTGTTCTTGCTCTTCTTCTTCTTGGTCTAGTTACACTACTAGACATTTCAATTGGAGAGTCCAATTGTGGCAGCTGTTCTTGTTGATCCGGAATTGTAAAATTATGGTCTAAAACAGCGGAAGAATTTTGGCCCCATTGATGAAATTCATTATGAGAATCCACCAATAATGGAGGTGGTAAGTTCCAATTCGGGTAGTCATCATAATCTTGTGCTACATTTTGATTATTCGCGAGAAATTCATGATCAAAAGCCTCGTAGTTGTGATAATCAAAACCAGCGCTAGAGCCAGAGCCAGAGCCAGTACCAACCCAGTTTGTAGTTCCGAGCAAGCCATAAAGATATTGGTGTTGTTGTGTTATAGCTTCTAGCGCCATTATCGATCGATAAAGTATATGAATGACTGTTTATTGATAGTGTGTGAGTGCGAGCAGTTTGGTTTTGAAATAGACCAAAAGGTAACAGAGTATCCGACAGAAATTTTACAAAATGGGTTTTGGTTCTTTTGGGGTGAATTATTTTACCTTTTAAAGACGTTCGAGGGCATATAGACCCACACATGCACAGAATATTGCACGTGAAATTCTTTTGAACATATTCACATTTTTGTTACACTAAACAAAATTAAAATTAAAATTAAAATTCGTCCTTTACATTTTCTTTTTCTTTTGAAATACCATTAGAGAAATCTATGGATAAGGAGACTGGATACAAGATTGTGAATAGACGTGTAATATCAATTCCATTCATTTTAATTTGATTAAAAATATAATTTTACTTCATTTATGTAATAACTCTTTAAAATCCTATATTCTACATGGCAATATTAAGACCGCAGATGCAAAGAGTATTTTAATACATTACGCACTTTTTTAGTTTAAGATCACACGATTCAAAATCTTCTTTATTTTCTTTAACTCCATGTCCAGTCAAACCAAGACACTTAAATTAAAACGAAAGAAGTAATAAATACGATGAAAGGATGTGGTGGGAGGATCCCTCCATCTTTAGTTAGAAGTCTGGGTTAGAGCCGTGAATAGAGAGATTTTTTATAGGAACCTTTCTTTTAAATAAATTTTATGCCGCGCAAATATAAACTAGTCGGCAAGTAGATTTCGAATGATTAAAAACAAACTATATTGGATAGTAGAAGGACTTGTTCACGGGGGAACTAAAAGTTCTACCACAGTTTGAGATTTGAGTAGATCGAATTTTGTACTACTCATCAAAAATTGATGTAGTTTTAAGCCATAAAAATTTATGCAATGTGTTCGATCTTTTATTATAACTTTGTCATGACATTAACCTCCTTAATAATTTCGACACATCTTTATTCTTCATCCAAAATTAAATGTTCGCCTTTGGTTTTAAAGAGTTAATTTTTCAATTTCATTCTTAATGTGAGACTCTAAAGATGATGTCATTTAACTAAGACGCTAAGAGCTCCAGTATGGAATTCTTGAAGTTTTTGCATATTTTTACGTCGATATTACAGACTATATGATAAATATACCATCTCATTTTAGTCTTTAGTTTCTCCTATTCTAAATTCCCACTTGTTCTCAAAAAATAAATTAGATCTGTTTTTGAGAATAAATTTTCACTTCAAAGTGACATTTTAAGATGATTCCTCATTTGAGGGAACCTCTCCTTTCGAAAGTGCACCACATCCGATCATCGGGTCGGAAGTCCACCTAGGGATGGCAATTAGGGTAGGGCAGGGCGGGGCAGGGCAGGGCAAAGTCATAATAGGGCAGGGCAAGAAATGAGTTATAAGTGAGTTAGGTAAAAAATGATTATTTTATTCTTATTCCTTAGTTTGAATCCACATTTTGAAGCGTCGTTCTTTACTACTAAAAGTATAAGCATGATTGCTTGGAAATTTGTAAGATTTCTCATTTCATTTATTAAATTCTTATTTGTTAAAATGTGACACGGCATAAATTAAAATCAATATTTTTTTATTATAAAACTAAACTTATGAAGTAAACCTAGTAATAGAACTATTCTATTTGTTTAAGCCTGTACAAAACCTTTCCTATTTATCGCAAAAGTGATCGCCTAATTAACTGATCTTACGATTAACAATATTCATTTAGAAGAAATCACTAAAAAGACATCTACAAAAAGGTGAAATACTACTAGTTGCCAGTTATACTTACATCACAAGTTTGTCTTAGTAATTAAGACAAATCATGTTTTTTTTTTAACTCAGACATTTCTTCAAGCTTATTTAATTATACTAAAGATGGTTTTGTGTATTCTCATGCTAAACATAGTGAAATATGTAAATTCTAGTTCTATTTTGAAATTTGAACGATCAAAAGAAAAAATCCAATTTTAGGAACTAATCATTCATCTAATTGTTTTTAAGAAAATATGTCATGCTTCGAAGTGAAAAATAAAGAGGAAAAATGAAAGATAATATAAACGGGCGGGCGCGGGGGGCGGGGCACGTGGGGCGGGCGGGCGGGGAATTTCCTTGAAAAAGCAAAGGGGCGGGGCGCGGGCGGGTCGAAATCTTAGCAGGTCAAGGCTTGCCCCGCCTAACCTGCCCTAACCCGCCCTATTGCCATCCCTAAGTCCACCTTCCTTCAACCATGATTTTGTTAGCGTACTTATTATTGTGCTATATCTCAGCAGATCATAGTGATATCGCTCCTCAGACCTTCTCTGTTGGTTTTTTTATATTCCTTTTTTGCTTTGTCGATCAAATTTCTACCAACATCTATATGGCACATGCAATTGATTTTTCTTTTTCATTGTAAATAGCCAGTATTAAACCTAAGCATTATAATGTATAGGGGCAAAGTTAAAAGGTTAGTTATGAATTCAGCCGAACTAAGTTACTTAAATTCAAACCCTATACTTACATTAAAAAATTTATTAATTATGTAAAAAAAAAAAAAAAAAAATTAATATCGTTATCCTAGAATTTAGAACCTGTTAAGTTCAAATTCTAGCTCCGCTCTTCTTCACATTTCACATGAAGCTTACGTCACTTTTAATCATCAATATGGAGTAAGTACTCGTGCCAGTAATTTCCATGTATATAAAGCTTTCTTCTTTGGTGAATTATGGCAGTACATTTAGCTTATAAGTAACACACCGCTGGCTACCTGAAATGCTGGACAGAACGAATAATTTTGTTAATTTAAAACACATCAATAATCAGATTGATTAGTAGATATATATATATATATATATATATATATATATATATATATATATATATATATATATATATATATATTCCCTTTTTCAATTTGTTTGTCTTATAAGTTTTTTATTTTAAATAAGCCATCACCATGGTTGTGATCCCATAGGTTTGGGGGGTTAGGCTTGACCCCTACCATGTCTATTAATCGCAAAAAATTACATACGTTAGAGGGGGACATGGACCCAACCTCTAATCATTGAAATCTTCTATAAAATCTTGCAAAAGAAATGAAGGATTAACCTATACAAAATCCTTCACTATACATCACTTATACACAAGTTAACTTACAAAGAAATTGCATTTCTCTTGGTTGGAAATTGCCACTTATCTAGTTGAATTAAACCTTCTACCTATTGCGGTAGAAGTTGTGAAGAGGAGAAAAAGGTTTGATTTCCACTATTGGAGTCTGGAGGCCATCTTAGCAAAAGAATTTGCTACCATGTTGGCTTTCCTGAAACAATGCATGAA
Source organism: Lycium ferocissimum (assembly GCF_029784015.1). NCBI lineage: Eukaryota > Viridiplantae > Streptophyta > Magnoliopsida > Solanales > Solanaceae > Lycium > Lycium ferocissimum. The sequence continues at coordinate 16,017,262 of NC_081348.1, forward strand.
ACTGATTGAGGAATTTCCAATACAGTTGTTGGTATCCTGAATGAGCCTCTTCAAGTTGAGATTCTCAGTGGACTTTTTCTTGAACATATTAACAATGACCAAAGAATTCATTTCCAAGTGAAACTGTCAAATCCTTTATCCAAATACCATTGAACTGCAAATCTTGCTGCTGTTGCCCTGTTTGATTACTGCTTCTGAATTGAACTGATTTGGAGAAAGCCAATATGAAGTTGTCATTGTAGTCTCTAATGATCCCTCACCAATACCAGCTTGTCTATTCTCCTTGTTAAAGCTCCCATCCACATTGACTTTGTACTACCCTAATATTTGGACAATAATAAGATATTTTCTTTGATCATAATTTTTTCAAATATTTTGAATTATTAACTTTTATGATTTATAGTACTTTTTTATACATGTAGATTGAAGATTCTAGTGTGAATACACACCAACATTAGTTGGTTTGACCTACGTACTCTCAATCAAGCCAAACAAATTGAAAAGGAGGGGAAGTAGAAATATCCGGTTTAAAGGTATCCGTGCACTTCTCTATGTTAATCCTAAAGTACTACACAGAGTAATAACCAACTAATTTGGAAAACACTCACCTGTTGTAGGATATATAAGACAAATTTATGATCTAGCGCTAGCTATTTCAATTAGATAATTATCACCAGTATTCAGAACTTCAAATCATAATGTGGTTTACGGATGTAGCCTTATTTACTTGAGTTTGTTTTCATAAAGGGATACCTAAAACTTCATAACGTTATATTAATGTTGTACGAAACGGAAGTTAAGCTCAAATTAAGAATCAGCTAATCAATCAATATATATTATAAATAGACAATCTTATGTGGCACCTCTCTGTGGACTCCATTGGCATTTATCTTTTTTCTCAATTTTTTGAACTTTTCTCTTAATAAAATATTAAAGGTTTCATCCCTCACCCATAACAAAGACTCATGCACCAATCAATGGCATTATTTTTTCCATCACTTTCCCTATAATTATTGTGATTAGTTTGTATTAAATTTATTATGAGTAAAAGCAATGAACCTTCGCTCATTCTACTCATTCAATTCAATGAAATTCAATTTTAAGGATCTATATATATATATATATATATATATATATATATATATATATATATATATATATATATATATATATATATATATATATATATATTAAAACTAGGTATAGACAAGGTAATGTCGCACCTCCTCGTTGGCCAAAAATTCAATTCATCGTTCTCTCATTTTTTTGACTTTTTCCCTTCTTCTTTTTTAATTTATATCTATGTTAAGAAAATTAAAAATTACGTCATTTGTGAAGAGATGTAACAACCGGTTTTGTGCATTTATCATGCAACAATCATTGTTGACTGCTCCTTTCCTATCTCTAACGTTACTTTTCTTTTTATGCCTATTTGTATTCATACTTGAGGGTGTTTCTAAATAAATTTAGTCATTTTTGGACAATGTAAATATTTTCTGAATACACTTTGCAGTCACATATTCTCAATGCCTCAGACCATTCATTTCGATAAACCATATTTCGAGAAGCCTGCAAAATTGGAGAGGCTGGCGGATTCAACAGGTCTTATTCATGTATATATCTTGGAGGAATTGGGTCATTGGGATGAAGATAGGATTTGAAAAAAGTGTACAAATATTTTATAATTGCTTTTGATGCCAGTCAGCCAAAGGCATTTGTCCAACTGGTAAGAATGTTCTTTATCAACGCCATCTTTAGAATTATGTTGAAAGATTAAGCTGAAAGATGCGGCAAAGATCCAGGAGCATCTCTCATATTTTAAACATCTTTGATTTTGTGAACTCTTGGTTTATGCTCAAGTTCTTTTTTTTGTCATGGCTCTATAAGTTGAAGTAATACTCCCCCATTGCAGAATAAGTGATTTTTTAAGCTCATGGATACCCCTTAAGAAATTGCTCACTCCTAGAAAAGTAGGAGTATTTTTACTAACTTACCCCTAATTAAGTTTTACTACTTTCTAGAAAAAGAAAGGTAGTTAATGAATCTTGACTATTTAAATAAGGGTAATCTTGGAAGAATCTGCCCAAAGTCTCCTTGAAATCCTAAAGCACCACTTATTTTAGAAAAAATTAAAATGGCTAAAACACCACTTATTATGGAATGGAAGGAGTATTGAGTGGTGATTTTCTTCTAATAGTACATATACGGAGTATTGGGTTGTGAGTTTTGCATAATGCCATCAAATGAAGACTCTGCCAGCTCCCAATTTGTGACGACATTCTATGTTGCTCGGATTCTTCAAAAATGTCGATGGATACTGTGTGTCGGATTCTCCAAAAATGTCGATGGATACAGTGTGTCGGATTCTCCAAAAATAGTACATTTTTTGAGAATTCGATGCGAATACGAAAACAGTTCAAAACAGACAGAACAACATAGACGACACATCCTGTACCGCTGAATTAATAATTAAAATATACATTATTGTTGGTGGCAACCAAGGACGGATGATATTCCATTGGGCTTATGGTAATAAATACTGTTTGGAATTCCCTATTTTACATTAATGATGTTGTTGTTGTCAATTCCCCTATTTTTACATTACCATTTGAAATTTTCTTATTTTAAATAATTTATTATTTTATCTATATGTATGTGTGTGTATATATAGACACACAAACATACATGCTTTTCCTCATTTTTTGCTATGAACAATATTTAATTAAGAATAAAAAGTGAATGGACTTATGTAAGATCAAAAACCTATGGTTATGATCTATCTATAAAAATAATTTCGTTAACTTCTCTTCCCAGTTGACAAGACAAATTGGAAGATTTCCGTCCGTATAAATCTACAAAAAGATACGCAATGTTCTTATTTAATTTGAATTTTATTCTCTGTTTTACCTTCTTACATGTATTTTTCATATAAATTTGATTTATATTTTATTTTCATTTGCAGTCTTTCATTGTATATTTGTTTTTTTGTTTTTTTGTTATTAGTTTTTTTTATCTTTTCTATATAACTAAATAAATTTTAGAAAAGACATGTTCAACTGCCCGAAGCGCATTCAAGTTAACTAGTTAATTAATCATTCTGGCGGGTATACTTTCCTCCAGTTGTAAATAAGATTACCCGAATATCGTAGGCCAAACAATGTATTTGTATCTTTTGTTTTTGTTTCTCTATTGAAAATTTTTATTTGTCCTAGCTATTGATATATAAATTTGGACTCTAATTAATATGACGTCCTTCAACTATAGGCTATACATGGATGATAGTAACATATTATTTCTAGACTAGCAAACTTCTAAATAAAGAGTGCACATGACATCTTAGGCGAATCCACATTAAAATAGGATAGTAAATTGAAGAGCTTTAATTTAAGGGAAAACACAAATACACATAATGCGCGCGCGATTGGGCTTGATAATGACATTCGTATATAGCTCGAAAGACAAATTCGTGAGGTTTTGTTAATTAGAAAAAAGCGGACCATAATTGGCATAGATTTAGCTGGAATTGAAAGAGAGAGAGAGAGACAACACTTAAAATGCTTATTCCTAAGTATCAAATATGCAGCAATATTACCTGGAGGACCAGTAACTAGCATATTGTGTGCATAACAGCGTAATCTAATTAGCAAAACAAACGTAGAGTGACAAGGAACAAGGTGGGGACCTCACCTACGCCACATGGCTAAACTCTAGCTAGCCAGCCTGAAATCCCCATGCAAATATAGGCATCAACTACTTCATATATAAGTGTATTCTTTAAGGGTTTATTATATCGGAAGGATTGATCCATGTTATTAGATAGATCCTTTCAGTTTCAGTCTTCCAAGGAACTATATAAAATAATTATTAGATCCTTCAGCTCTCAATGTGAACTCTTTTTAATACATTATTTAAGAGATAAGGGAAGAATCAAGTGTTCAAGCAAATCCAAAATTGCATTTTTTATGCGGACTCACAATATTGACAGATAAATTTGTTGCGACTTGTCAAATTAACGTTAGTTTATATGCGGTTTTTCAACTCTTTTCTCTGTCATTTACTGAATTAAACAACGCGTAAATTGGCCCCCATATACTTAGTTAGGTATGATTGTGTAGTTAATACGGAAAGATTTTCACCCAGAACACCGTCCAAAAAGGTAAATGAAACATCAATGATGAAGACACATATACAAAAATGAAAAAGGATGTTTTCTTATTCAAGGGCGAAGTTAGTATTTGGAGTTTATGGGTTCTTCACTCTTCAAAAGACAACTTCCTGATAATTATTTATGTATATCAAGTGAAATTTTTTAACATAAATACAATATATACGCCAAAACTACAAGGTTATGCCAAATCCATAAACAAAACTGTTGTTCCACCCCTGCCCTTATTGTGTTAACTGCCATCTATAACCTTTAATTTGTTCTTTTCTCACATCCACCATGTAGTATATGAACGCTAAAACTAGAAAAACAAAGAAAACAAGCATAATGCAAGGCTTATTATCTATTAATGACAAAACGCTTTCTCCATTTTGCCTTGTATATATATTCTTCTTTGAATTGAAAATACATCATTCAGACCCTTTTACCTACTTACTGTAGTTACTCTTGATTTAATTAAGTAACAAGTGTAATAAGAAATTGGTAAATAGGGTAAATTTAGCGAATTAGAAGGGAAAAAATAATGCAATAACCACGATTTGAAAATTTGATCAGGTAGAGGTTAATGGGTTTGCTGGAATTGACATGAGTAGAAATCTGTACATTTTTGCAAATTAAACAGCAAAGAAGCAATGACTCTGGACATGATACTGGAGTTCTTTCTGCATTTGCGTTATAAGCCTTTGAAATTATTTCAAGTCATGGTTGGAGTTGTTAGAGCTACTAATTATTGTCAAATCTATATTAGGCCGGTTAATTAACAATATGCATAGGAGAGTAGCCCTATAAAAAATATTCTACCAATATTTAAAATATGCTTATTATAATTACGTGGCTCTGAACTTTTAAGAACTGATGAAGAGATGGATCCGACTCCTCTCTGATGAACCGATGAAATTATTTCTAGAGTTGTTGAGTGATTTTGTTTGTTAGTGAGGTGACTCTTTCGTTACAAAAAGTAATTTAGTTAGTTTATTTGTTATAAAGTAAAAGTTGAGTAACAATCCGTAAAACCTTCCTTCCCGTCTGGATTCACACTCAGTAGGCCTATTAAGAGGGTAATATAATTCATTTCATATCCAAAAGCTCTTCAATGTCAAGGTTTATATGCAAGACATCTAGCTAAGAGTGAAGAGATATTTCAACTATCATACTGTATATATCTTTTATAAAAAATAGTTTAGTAACTTTTATCAAATAAAAGTTGAGTAGCAATCCATAACCTTCCTTCCCGTCTGGATTCACACTCCGTACGCCTACTAAGAGGGTAATTCGTTTCATATCCAAAAGCTCACTACAAAAAAGTACAGAAATGGCAACAACTCTTTTGGCAACAAAAATAATATAATTGGCAAAATTTAATATTTGGCAACAACTTAGTTTTATTGTTGGCATATATGATGAATCTTTAAAATTGAACTTTTTTTGTTGCCAAACAATTTAATTTTATTGCCCCATAGTATTGTATGTTGTTGTAAAAAGTACTTTTGGCAACAACAAAAAAATTGTTGTACGTCGTTGCAATAACAGCAGATGGGAAAAGTTTATGCAACAACAAAAATGTTGTTGTCAAAAGTACTTTTTGCAACAATAGTCCATCTATGACAACAAAAATATTTTTGTTGGCAAATGTCTTCTTTCTTGTAGTGGCGTTTTTCAATTTCAAGGTTCATATGCAAGACATCTAGCTAAAAATGAAGAGATATTCCAACTATTACACTATTTATAACTATCATACTATATATATCTTTAAGTTCGAAGGACAAAATTAAAGACCAACCCATTTGAATGGGAAAAATTAATGCCAAAAGTGCAAATGACCCTACCTCGACATATTAAAAAATGAATTGTGGGTCTAACTTATTCCCATGAACTAATTCATGAGAAAAAACTTATCCAAGACCATATAAGAAGACCACTCGTCCTTTTTTCATCACATGTAAGACTTTTCAACCCTTTCATGATCTTCCCTAGAGAGCAATATATATTTACTATTGTTGGTCGTCTTTTGGAGAAATTAATTAAGTGCAAATCCTGAAAGATACATCTAAAGATTACGAAATCATGATTTGAACTAGGTGCTTCTTTGCATTTAAAAGTTAATTCGTGACTTGATTCACTTGATCAATATCTACTAGACTTTTCTCCAATGTAAGAACGACAACATGGAGCCCAGATGATTTTTAACCACTAGATTGTTTCTTTTTAATAGAAACTACTAATAATTATTATTTTCTTTTGTCACAAACACTAATTTATGTGACACTTCCTTGTTCAATATACTTAATTCGTCCATATAAAAATGAACGTAATGTTTGACAAATCCTCACTACGTGATTCGTGCAGTTGATCTTCTAGAACTCGAGTCTTTAGGTCTGAATTTAACAGCAAATAATAGCTGCAACTAAACCAAAATTTGCCTTTTTGAAGATGATTTTTTATTCCCTGTTGCAAAACGTGACTTATATTTAATTTTCGTTACCAAATTCTCTCGAAAATTCTGTCCACTACGTTCTCTGCTTACTTCTAGTGACTTGTGAAATATAATAGTACTTCTAAAGTTGCATTAGACTCTTTTCATTATCCTTAAAACCCTTGATCTTATTAGAAAACTTTTTTATATCTTCACTTTTACACCAACTTCACCTCCGACAATTAGTTCTACTCGTTGTCTTTGCTCCAATATTTTTGCTTGATGAATATTTAACATATCTTATTTAAAAATTATCGATTTCTGAATACCAACCAATCGACTCAAATGGAACTTATTGATACCAGTGGTTTCATTAGTATGCCCATAGTTTAGAGATATTTTAGTGACCATAGTTTAGAGATATTTTAGTGACAAATTAATAAATGATGTATTTCTTAATAATTGGTCTCTCACCTACCAAGATTTGTAGGCCAAGATAAATGTTAAGGTTTGAGTTTAATTGGATGTGACTGCTCTTAATTTACTTTACTAAGTACCAGCAAGCCAGCTAATAGTTCGACTCCAGTCAACTTTCAAATTTCCTATCTGCCTTTAAGCATTTCTTTTAACAAGTGAATTTCCCGTCTTTCAACGACATTCTTACTCGGTAAGTGTACAGGGATATATAGTTTTTAAATTCCTAATTAACTTGCCATGTTCAATGAATTCATGCATGTTAATAATTGTTGTATTGCTTAAGAAAATAATTTAATTTGCTAGTGAAAATTCACCACATAGTACTGATCTTTTAGATCCCTACTCTCGTGTGGTGTAAGTCTAACATCTTTCAGTTCTTTTAAGTTAAAGAACAACCACAGCAAATTACTAGCTCAATAGAGACCTACAACGTCTTTATGTAGTTCAGTATGCTTAAATGAACTAGTACCATTTCACTTCTTCTTCTTGAGTGATGGTATATTTGGAGACTATAAAAGGTTTGTATTAGAACACGTAGATGACATATTAGTATTTAGTAAAGATATTAAAGAATATCTAGGAGATTTGCATACAGTATTCAGACTATTTGTAAAAATAGAATAATTATCAGTACGAAGAAAAAGGAATTATGTAAAAATTATATAAATTTCTTAGGAGTAGTATTAGGAGATAGTAAAATTAAATTACAACCCCGTATTGCTAAAAAAAGCCTTAGAAATGCCAGATAAACTAGATAATATTAAGGAATTACAAAAATTCCTAGGAATATTAAACTACGCTAGAAACTTTATAAAAGACTTAACAAAAATAGCAGGACCTTTATACTCTAAGACAGGTTCTACGGGACAGAAACATTTTAACACAGAAGATATCAAATTAGTACAGGAAATTAAAGAAAAAATAAAGAATATCCCTGACTGAAATATGCCTTTAGAAACAGATTATTTAATCATAGAAACAGATGGTAGTTTTGAAGGATGGGAGTAGTGTTAAAAGCAAGACCCCTCTCTCTCTCTCTCTCTCTCTCTCTCTCTCTCTCTCTCTCTGCATGAATATAAATGTTGGTTGACCAAAATAACCTTATAATATTGAACGACTTTTATACCCTTACTATTACTACTAACACTGTGCTAGCTACTAATCCTATTTCTATTGAACTACCTAACTCTATTACTACTAACAATGCCGCCTATTACTACTAATAACCAATCCTATTTCTGAACTACGTACTAACTTACTAACTAATCCTATTTTTATTAAACCAACTAACAGAGCGCCCTAACAATTTGAGAGTCCGGAACCAAAATGACCCAAAAAAAAAACCTTTTGAACCAAAATACCCCAACAGAAAAAAAGGTGACATAAGTACTTTTGGCGAAGTAATTTACTGCGCTAAAGGACTTAACCGTAATGGCGCGGTTAAGTCTTTTAAAGCAGTAAAATACTGCGTTATAGAACCAGTAAAAAAAAATCTATAACGCAGTAAAATACTGCGTTATAGAAACAGTAAAAAAAATTGGTCAACTTTATTTTTTGCAACACTTAGTGTTTTTTTCCATACTTTGACCAACGATTAGTCGTGTGTCAAGACTCCGAAACGTCAATATTTTATATAGAACCTGATTTTTTTTCTGCGTACAAAAATATAGGCTCAATACATCAAGGATACGTAAACATTCGGATCGTCATTTTAGGGGTTGAAAAGGTGCTCGAAGTAAGTTTTGTTTGAAAACTTTAGATTTAAGTGTTCTATTTTATAAGATTATTTTAGTCAACTTTATATGTCGAGAAAATTAGTCAGCTTTATTTTGAAAAATTGAAACCACAAAAGTGAAATTGACATTCACAGCTACATTGCCCCGGGATTTTTACGTTGAAATCTATTGCGTATCATCATATTATAAGTAAAGAAAACTAAAAACTTCAAGCCAATTTGGGGGAAAATTGAAATTGAATAGGATAACAAGTGTTTTTTTGAAAATCGGCTCGGCCAAACTGCCTTGTGGCTGTTTGTCCGCGTAGATCTTGAAAAAATATGCAAGATCAAAAAAAAAAAAAAATCGCATAAAATAGACATCCCAGTGCAAAGTTATGACCATCTAAATTTTGACCACTTTACAACTAGTTTTTCGCCCTATATTTTTTAGAATTAGATTTATATTCAAAATAAAGTTATGTCTTGCTTAAAAAATACACGCTTAAATCAAAACATTAAAAAATAAAACACTTAAACATAAAGTTTCCAAACAAAACTTAGTTCGGGTACCTTTTCAACCCCTAAAATGACGATCCGAACGTGTACGTATCCTTGATGTATTGAGCCTACATTATAGTACGCAGGAAAAAAAATCAGGTTCTATCTAAAATTTGACTTTTCGGAGTCTTGACACACGACTAATCGTTGGTCAAAGTATGAAAAAAACACTAAGTGTTGCAAAGAAAAGATTTATTAAAATAAGATGTTGCGATCTTTTTATGGAAAAAAACACTAAGTGTTCCTTAAGTGTGTTATTTTTTTAATGAGTAACTTTATTTCGAATATGTTGCAAAAAAAATTTAAAAAAATCGCGTAAATCGGACGTCCGAGCGCAAAAAATTGCGTATATTCGAAATAAAGTTACGCTTTAAAAAATAACACACTTAAATCTAAACCCTAAAAATAAAAAACTTTAAGCTAATGACAACAAGTCTTCAAACAAAACGGACGTCTATGTATATAGAACACTTAAACCTAAAGTTTTCAAACAAAACTTACTTCGGGCACCTTTTCAACCCCTAAAATGACGATCCGAACGTTTACATATCCTTGATGTATTGAGCCTACATTATTGTATGCAGAAAAGAATATCAGGTTCTATATATATTGATGTTTCGAAGTCTTGACACACGACTAATCGTTGGTCAAAGTATGGGAAAAAAAACTAAGTGTTGCAAAAAATAAAGTTGGCCAATATTTTTTTTTTTTACTGGTTCTATATCGCAGTATTTTACTGCGTTCAAGGACTTAACCGCGCCGTTACAGTTAAGTCCTTTAGCGCAAGAATTACTGCGCTAAAGGTACTTATGTCACCTTTTTTTTTTTGTTAGGATATTTTGGTTCAAAATGTTTTTTTTTTAGGTTATTTTGGTTCCGGACTCACAATTTGATCTCTTTTTCTATTTCTATTGAATTGTACTCCACATTAATTTGATATCGGAGCCAAACTATTTAAAAAAAAAATCATGTTCCACATTCTCCATTGTGTGGTACTATCTCTTCAGATAGAAGATAACAAAATTCGGCACACTTCTGGAAAGGTATTATTTCTTCTCATAAAAATTAATCAATATTTAGAGTAGATATTGTTTTTCAACTTTTTCGTAATTATTACAGGTGTTTAGAAAATGACATTGGAATCGGACTTGGCGAAACAATATGTGCCATAAATAATCTAAGAAAGTCCGATCAATGGGTAATAAAAGTATTGGACATTGAAAGAGGACCGATAATAAAATATAAAAACATAAGAGGCGATGGTTTGCATATGCAGTTGACATTTGTGGACGAAGAGGTAATATTAGTTATATATTTGTATTATATTTTTTACTTATTCATATTTTCTTTATTTAACATCAAATTAATTTTAAATAATTTTTGCAGGGAACAACAATACCTATCTTAACTAAATTGATATTTTTACAGGTTCAAATGATGTCCAATCATATTGAAATCAAGTAATGTGCTAATGTAATAACATTGATTCCTGCATTTAGATGGTTATTATTTATTAAATTTATTGTGCCGGCATATAAATAATTCATCAAATCATTACGTGATGTTATTAACGCACAACTGATGCTATTTTTGGTAAATAGAAAAAATATCACAATTGAAAATACATTTTGAAACAAATACTACGTCTAAATTTCAGTTTTGCATCAAAATTATTAAAAAGTCTTTGTTATCACATGCCAGGGCCTTGGACTATTTTGTGATTGAAAGTTATTGCGTTTATGCATGCTAAAAGTCTTTGTTTATCACGTAATTCAAACCCCTATCCTTACTATCAAGGAAGTTTAGACAAATTAAACTTAGAATAAGACGCAATACATTAATACCGAATAACAATAAAAGAATATATATTTATATGTAGGCATCGAGCAAGTTTAATTCACTTGTTTAGTTGTTTTCCATAGAGAATCCGTTTATGTTTTGAAATTTACATGTGACACTTTATGTACTTGTACAACTTTTAACATTTTCTTTTGGAACCTCTGCAGCCGCTGCCCTTCGGATGCACATAGGGTAACATCTTTTCACTGTGCAATAGCTCGCAAATTACACAGGAGTTGTCAACCGCACGAGGCAAGCCTGGTGCGACGAGCTCTGACTGAGAAGGCTGTCGTCGGTTAGGGAAATCGATCCCAGGTCTCTCATGTGTGAAACTAACTCAGCCAACCCTTGCGGCTGATGCTTTTAATATTACTCATCCGAGAGACTAGCTTTATCACGTATATATATATTTTCATATGTATGTATCTAGCAGTCATATTGATTAATGTAACATATTTAGCATAGCAGTTGTCCAATCCCTCGATCGATCAATAAATTCTAGTAGTAAGTAAATGAAAATATATTATCGAGCAATATGAGGAGTTACGCACAAAGGCAAAACTCATTCTTGAACTTGGGATTGTACAATTTATTAATCATTGATGAGGAATCTTGAACTTGGGACATTCTAAGGATTCTGCTTAGAAGCCAACTTCGCAAATGTACTTTTTCATGTGAAAAGTTGTTGTAAAAATCTTTTCTTTTTTCCCCTTCATGATGAAACATTGAAACTTATATCTTCTAGTACTGTGAGTCTCCATATTTTTGAGAAACACCGAAATATGATCATTCAAATCGATTTACTATGAGAAGCATGATTTCATTGAATCTGACTCATATATGGATCAATCTTAAGAACAAAATAATGCTTAATCGTAAAAACATATCGCCCGCTTCCACATTAATCCTGTCGGATACGGAAATAATTGTGGACTATAAGTGCTAATCATGACTAATTGATTCTGACATCTGAAGCCCATGGTTCTTACAATAACCTTCCTGATCTGCATTATTGCTTAGCGCGTGTCTAACAGGATTATTCTTTTCAGGGATTTGGTTTCTCCTAAGATGTATTAATTTGGAAGTGATGTTAACAAATTTTTAAATAGTAACATTTAGTAGTCAATGTTATATATAGTTGAAATTTAGTATAAAAAAATAAAAATCTTGAGGGTGTTATTGGAGATCGTACAATGCTGAAAATTCTATGATCTAATGTGTTTAGACTGGTATATATCTCGAACTAATGGTTAATTAATTTTTTTTCCGAAGGAAAGTCTCGACGCAACTATAAGAATTGCCTCATTGTGACTAGCAGGTTATCAGTGCAAGTTGTGAAAGTAGTCTCTTATAAAAATATAAGATAAGGTTGCGTGCACTAGGCTTAATGTGGTGAGAACATTTTCTAGACAGGTATAGCGGGAGCTTAGTGCATGAAGCTATTATTTATTTATTAATTTTTGATCCCCTGAGGATGTTGACATAAATATTTTTAACTATTTTATAAAAATTGATGCTCCATTTTTATATGTGGTGTGTTTTTGTTGTAGAACTTAGCAAGTAGGACGATATAGAACTCTGAGATGAATATAATTGTGGAAAGAATTAGGTTGATGCATGTCAATATAAGGTTTGATCAAATATTATTTTACGTGCAAATGGACAAAATATAAATATTTGAATCCGTAATCCAGGAAGATCATCCTTGTTGGATCCACTGAAGAGGGCTATAGAGGATTCCTATCAGGTCGAAGGAAAATGACTAACAGAGGTAGCATGAGCTTGATTAGCAGTTAGCACAATGAAAAATAAACGAAATTTGAAACTTATATAGGTATAAAAGGGAACAGAAAATGCTTTGACCTTTAGATTTTTAGGATTTTATATCACCTTTTTAAAAGCATTTCTATGCTAGCTTAATGTATTTGTCTAGGATTAACATTGGCAATTACATAGACAATGTTGGTAATTTGTCAAGTTCAGATTTAATTTCATGAGGGCTTCAAAGAGCTATGTATAAATTTAGAGTTCTCTAGTAGTCTTCTCAATGTGCTCTGCTTTGGCGAGATAGAAGGTTACAACAATTTCTATATTATCTTGGATTTTTTCTGCGGTTTGGCAATCTGGTATTTGCTCTCTTGATGTTGCTTGTTTATTTTAGTTCTTGCATGTTTCCAGTTCTAGATGGGTTATCAAAATCTAGTACTAGATCTAGTTGATTAGGAAACAAAATGTATCATTATGTTTCTTTTCTTGAGTTGTTTGAGAGCAAATTAGAGCAGGAAATAAATGGACTGGTTATCTTTCGTCCTATTTTATATTCCACCCACTATTTTGGTTGTCCAGATAAGATTAATCTATGGTTGTCCAGATAAGATTAATCTATGTACATGAATTGTAACCATTTGACATCTAAGTACCCAAATTAACATCAAACCATAAATAATACTCTTATCTGACTGACATTGTATGTCCAATTTTCTCCCCAGTTGCATCCTACAATTATGTAGTCTTTTCCGTTGTGCCAAAAAGTTGCATAGAGGATATTCATGTGTAAACATAAGCTTTATGGTATAAATTTAAACATCTAATGTATTGTACAAAAAAGTAACACGGTTTCCTACTAACAAAATCTGTATATATTGGCACTCACTAAAGAAAGAGAAGGAACTTGTGGCCTGTCAGATTCCCTTATTTAATAACAGTAAAGATGTGTTGATTTACACTGATAAAGTTCGAAGCCAGTATTATTTTAACTTTTGGGTTCTATGACCTGTTTTGTGTCTTTGATCAAGTATTCTTAATTTAAATGCTCTAGACAGTAGGCCGAATAGAAGAAACATTTGCAGATTAGCAACGCCTTAGATAGTGCACTACTGAGATCGATGATCCATAATTTGCTGCATTTTCTCATAGATGACTGAGTTTTTCTCTTCACATACTGGCTGACTAGCTTGTCTATCTCGTGAAAGTACAGAAGTTCTCACAATTTTCACAAATAGGCAAAATTACAATGGTATTGAAGTTCTGCAACAATAATTTGATATATAGTTTGTCATGTTTGACAAGAAGTGGGATAGATTATTTGTGTACCCCCAGTTTTAGTACATGTACTTAAAATGTAAATGACCTTTGTCCCTTTAGTGCTACCATTTCCTAGTACATAATGACTCATCCAGAAACTACTTAAACATAAAAGTTCCTCGACATAACTTATCAAATATCTTGTTTACTTGGCATATATTACTGCAGACTAGACAGGAGTGTTTTCTTTTCTTTTGGCATATTATGTACTATAAGGAAATGGGAAATACTCAGGTGGAGTTAATAAGATTGCTATTCACTGTATTACAGTCATATAACAGTAGCAAATAACAAAGGGAAGCAACTTTATTTCATGTACATACTTATGGATCAATCTGAGGACTTAGAAATATAAGGTTTTGCAACCAAGTACAAATCATTTTTCCTCCCAGCTGTTGCTCCAAAAGTCTCAGTCATGTCCAGTTCATCAGCTTCAATTCCATCAGGCAGTTTCCAGTCAAAATGAAACAGCAGCTTGGCAAGTGGAAGTTCAACATTTGCAACTCCAAATAGTGTCCCTGGACATATCCTTCTGCCAGCTCCAAATGGTATATACTCAAGATTTGTCCCTTTGAAATCAAAAGCAGTATCCTGGAATCTTTCTGGTTCAAAGCATTCAGCATTTTTCCAGTGTTCTGGATGTCTACCTATTGCCCATGCATTGATGATCACTTTAGTTTTTGGCGGTATGTCATAGCCACCAATCTCACATTTCTCTCCAGCTTCTCTTGGTAATAACAAAGGTAACGGTGGATGCATTCGTAGCGTCTCTTTGATAACCATTTTCATATAATCTAGCTGTTGAAGTTCTGATTCTGTGATTTTACTCTTCCCTTCAAGTACCTTTCTCACCTCAGCTTGTGCCTTTTCCATCACTTGTGGTTTCTTCATCATTTCTGAAATTGCCCACTCTAAAACTGTGGATGATGTGTCTGTTCCCCCTATGAACACTTCCTGAATGTGCAAAGCCATAAGAAGAAGCTTTTAGTTGCTTTTAGTTGAAGTAAAATGAGCTTATGTTAATCAGCAGTTATTCAAATTTGAGCTTATGTTAGTCAGCAGTTATTCAAATTTGGGCAAGATGGTTTAACAAGGAGAAAACTTGTAGATTTGGAACGACGACACAATAATTTTGACGAATCCATAAAGCTTAAAAATGATTCAATATCCCAGCATTCTGCTATCAAGTACGTAATAAAGTCCATATTCATGAATTAAATCCATATATTGACTCATATATTTTTCTGACATCAAGGAGGAATATATGTTATATGGGATTGAGATTACTTCTCAAACAAAGACAAACAATCATATGATCTTCAAAAAATTGCTCTGTAAACTGAAACACCTAACAGTTATCCATAGTTCCACTTCTCCATAAATTTGATGTATGCCTATTACACAGTTTGTTCAGAAAAGGATGTGGCCAAGCGGTCAATGAATTGGGTGCAAACTATAAAAGATAAGGGTTCAAATTCTAGCAGAGAAAAAAATGCCAAGTGATTACTTTGCTTCCGTCTGAGCCTTAATGGATAGAGTAACCGAATACCTATATTGGTGAAAGGTAGCAGGTAACCAAGGAATAGTCGAGGTGTACACAAATTAATCTAAACAACATCGTTATCTAAGAAAAGTTAAGGATGCATCAGGTTGGAAAAAAACATACCAAAATGACAGCTTTAAGAGTGTTTCTTGAGATGGGAATTTCAAGATCACCACTTTCTTGAACTCTAAGTAGGACATCAACCAGATCTTCCTTGTGCAACATGTTACCGCTCATCCCTTTCCTATTTTCTATATGTTCTTCTATAATATTCTCAAGAATCTTATCAACCATCTGGTGTATTTTCTCAAGTGCAGGCTTCACCCCACTTAACGAGTGAAGAATCTTGAAAGAAGGAAATATATCTGGTATATCAAAACCTCCAGCCAACTCTGTTATTGTTTTCATAGCTGCAATAAACTCATCTTTGTGCTTGCATTTCTTACCAAAGGCTGCCCTTGCAGTTATATTATTCGTCATCGAAAATATCAGTTTGCTAATATCAAAAGGAACTTGTGATGGTGTCAATGATATTATTGCTTCAATAAGATTCTCTACTTCCTCTTCTCTAATTGACTCAAAAGATTGAACACGCTTTGCATTTAACAGCTCCAAGACACAAACTTTTCTAAGTTGTCTCCAGATAGGTCCATAAGGAGAAAATGAAAGGTTGGGACTATTGTTACCTAAAATTTCAGAAGCAAGAATTTGCGGCCTATTAGCAAATATTAAGTCATGGGTTTTTGTTACCTCTTTTGCTACTTGTGGTGATGATACAACAACTGCAGAAACTTCACCAAGTTGTAGGTGCATAATGGGACCATATTTTCTTGACAAGTTTCTCAAATTATGGTGTGGCAATGAACTAGATAACTGGTGCAAGTTTCCAATAATTGGAAGTTTTCTAGGACCTGGAGGCAATTTACTCTGAATCTTGGATTTTTTCCATAGCTTCACAGCAATTGTTACAAAGACAAGGAAGGCAATAAGCATAGGGAAATTGGGGAACTGAAACTCCACTACAATGGAAGGAGATCCAAGATTGGTATATTGCATGTGCTTACTGTCAAGTATTAGCTTGCTTTTTTGTTGTGTTAAGAAACTTAAGAAAGTTGTTCCATTGAACCTTTGTTTCTTTATATTATTTGTTCTCTGTTGAATGAAGACATTGGACTTTTTCATCTCTTAATTTATCACAAAAAAAAACAAAAAAGCACAATATCTCAAGACACATCACCTCTTTTAAAATGACAGTCAATTTCTGCTGTTCAATTGTCAAAGAAGTAATGGCAGGCCTAAATTTTTTGAATGAACTATTATGTCATTTTCCGGTAGTACATTATTGCAACTTATTATAATTATATATTGTATTTATTTTAAATAATATGAAGAGTTGTATTGAAAAGCAAATTAATTTTATCGGATTAGTTCTGAAACATTGGTAAAATGACCAATAAGCTAAAAGCAATACTCTCCCCATTTCAAAATAAGTGAATTTTTGAGACTTTTTCTTTGGTCCATAATTGAATTGTTCAAAGTCCAAGAGGTTATTAATTATTTTTTTTTCAAAGTTACCCTCCTTCTCAATACTTTTTCCATGTCCAACACTCACTATTTCAATCTTTAAGAAAAATTTGGGGAAAGACATAGGGTAATTTAGTCAAACTGCCATTTCAGTAATTAGATTTCTTAAGGGGTGTGCCACACCCAAAAACTCAATTATTAGAATGGAAGGAGTAAGAAATAGGGTGGAAGTGTAAAAAAACTATAGGGATCTTTGCAATAGCTCGTGTGAAAGGACACAATAACTATAATACTCCCTCTGTCTCAAAATATTTGTCGCATTTTTCATTTACACGCCCATTAAGAAAGCATTTATAAGGGTAGTATTTTGACTATTTTACCCTCTTAACATATTTCATCATGTTCTCTCTCCTCAATAAATATTTACTCCATTAATGATGAAACCTCTTAAATGTTGGTATGTGAACTCACAAAATCAGCCCATTAATGTAATTAATATAAGGGTAAAATGGGAAAAAGCTAATTAATTTTATCTTGGATAAATAAAACGATAAATATTTTGAGACAAGTATTTTTAATAAGGACGGCAAATATTTTGAGACAATTATTTTTATCATGCTCAATTCCAAATAAATTGAAGTAGGCTATATAAATCTTCACCTGTTATATTTCTCGATTTAGGTTCATCTCAAATTTACAAACTTGAATTAAAGCTAATAATGTCATCATTTCGTATATCGTTAGCATTGACTTCTAGCTAATCCCAGAACCATTACTACTTAAACTTTGACTTCCTAACCGTATCCTTCTTCCTCTTCAAAAGCCCTTTCTACTCTCTCTCATCCTTTACTGATTTCAGTTCAAGTCTAAATCACCCTAATAGAAAATGTTGGGCCTTCTCCTTATTTATTAATATTAGTAAAGTTGCTCGAGGACTTCTACTGGGAATGAAAGTTCCCTATTATAGGATCCCTAGTAAAGCCAATTTCATGATGGCCGCTTATCTGAGTAAGAAGACGATGGCTCCTATTATTGGTGGCCCTTCACCGAACTCTGCTAACACAGGATGCTTTGTTTATCGGACTGCCCCAATTCATGTTCAGGTCCACAGCATCTCTGAGAGAAATAAAATGGGCATAGGTTAAATAAAGAAGAATGGTTAGTTTCACCATTGAAAAGAAGAATATGTTAGGGTTTTGCCCTGATTTTCTTATCATATTTGGATTTTATCTTTTCTTGAAGGAAGGGCCGGGAGTTTACCATAATTGATTTTACTTTTTCCAAAGGAAACTATAAAATCTTCCTTGTTTGAGTAACCCTTTTCTTGGAGGAAAAGTTTTGGACATTTATAAATTGAAGACTTCCTTCCCACAATTAGAAAATATAATAGCATCCACAATGTAGTCGTTTAGAGAGTCTTATTTATGGGGAGATTATTCTCTCCACAGTTTTAATGCTTTCTTTTAAATTAGGTTTTTTAACATGCAGGTCACTTGACCAAATCATATTATAATATTATGCTTTTTAGTATATTTTCTTTGTTGTCCGATTTATTACCGTTTAGGTTTGCAATTGTAAGCTTCCGCATGACGCCCTAATTATGTCAATCCCAACAGAATAGGCCTTAGGAAAAGTTAAAATTTCAGAAACGTGTTTTCTTAAGGAAAAAGATAATTCTGAGATTGGTTACTTACTTTGCTTTGTCTATGTAAAATGTTTCATCGCAAAAAAAAAAAAAAGATAAAATAGAATTACTCGGGTACATTTAGTGTTTACGCTAATCAATAAATATATATATGTGTGTCTTTAGTCTTTACATGCACTATTATCACTAAGTTACGTTGCAGTTAACTAATAGTAATTTTACATAAATTTATCATTTGACTAAGACTCTAGCGCGGATTAAGTTTTTTCTTTCTCCTGTCAGCATGCACACATTACTAAAACAACAACAACAAAAAAAAACGATACACAACTTCTGTCACCAAACAACACATCTGTTGCTAATCCTATTTACTGACAATTAACGACAATTTAGCAAAAACTAATGTTGGCTGCGAATTATTTAGCGATAACTTCTAGCTAGCTACTTCTTAGTTTTTTGTTGTAATGCATGATTTTCGCTTTTGGTTCTGTTAAATACATTTCTGTCATACTAAAAGCTGACCGATAGAGTTTTAGAAGTTTACCGTAGCTCTTAATTTGATAGAAAATTGAAGTCCCTGGACCGGAGTCCCCAAAACAAGTTTTTATTGATGATGTACACACCAGTTGATAATGGCCAAATAAACAAGTGAAATAAGTTGGACGCCTTTTGGTCCATTCCTTCATATCCTATATTCTATTCTTGAATTGTCCTAAAAAGAAAATTTTCTCCTATACTATTCTTTAGTTCCTCTATTCCAATATCACTGCCCAAGAGTCGGAAAAACAAAATTTTCACTTGAAGTTTCAAATGTATTATGTCATCATCTTTAAACGGAAAACTACACTTCGCAGTGCTTTTCATGTTTTTTCTAATCAATGAGTTTTATTTTCAGAAATCTAAATGATTTATATCTTTGATAAAGACTAAAAGCCGGTTAATGAATTGTTTATCTATCGATGAAGTCATTTATTTTTTGCTTACTAGTTGCTAATTTGTTTGAGCATTTTCATGGGCTTACACGACATATTTTCCAATTAAGACAATTTCTGGCGAGAATCATTATATATCGAAGGAGAGCTAATGCTGATAATGTATAAATATATAAGTAACTAGTTTTGGAGACGTGAGACATTAAATTATATCCCCCGTCTTCATATTTTCACTTTTTATATTTTGGTTATACACAGATAAAGACTCATGCCTTAACCCCTGCGCCATAATGGTGGCTTTTAATTAAAAAAAAAAGTGCCGAGGTTTGACTGAATTTCAAGAAGTGATCTGAATTAACCAACATCAAGTTAAGTCATAGAATTTAGCCTTTTGCCTGACTTCCGCACTGGTTTCATCAATCAGCACATTATCGTTTACAAATAAAATATACATGCACGAAACCTCATTTTTTTTATAGTGTTTAGCTCTTCCATAAGTAAAGTAAATGAATACATACTCAAAACATATCGAGATGTATTTGTATTTTGTATTCGGATTTTGGGCCTTGTATTTATTTTTGGAATTTTTACTTGGTGTAGCTTCTTCTAAGAGGTAATTATTGATAATAACTACCTTTTAATTTATTTATATTTAGTAGCTACAGTGATTTTGTAAATTACCATTCGTAGCTACACCAAAATACATAAAGTTGGAGTGGCTGAAGTGGTTATTGGGCGAGGCTCTCATCCTGCCCGGACAACAACATTTCTTTTCTTACATATTTTCCCTAGCTTCTTCTCCTTGTATTTGAGTGTATTTCTCCATATGTATTTGACTCATATTTGTATCTATATGTATTTGGCCTGAGTGTACTTCATCATATGTATTTGGCCTATATGACTCAAATACACTCAAAATACAAGGAGAAGAAGCTAGGAAAAATATGTAAGAAAAGTAATGTTGTTGGCTGGGTTTGAACCCGGGCGGGCAAGGGGAGAGTCTCGCCCAAATACACGCGAATACACAAAATACACAGCTTTTGCTTAAAAGTAAGCTACGAATTGTAATTTGAAAAATGATAGCTACTAATGGTAAGATCCTCATAGAAGGTAGTTATATCTGTAAGTTTGCCATTATTTTTGTTTGTATCACTGGGCTGATAAACAGGCCCGTTTAGTTTTCGATCAGGAATTAGTTGGACCAGTTTATGTTCGAGTCTTGTAAATAATCTGCAGTTGGTTTAGTTTGGGGTTGATGATTATTTTTGTAATATAAAAAGGGGAAAGATCATGCATGTCCCCTCAAATAAAAAAAATTATCCGTCCATACTCCTATTACTTTTGTACCTCCAGAAAAAATTAAAAATATTTACCCAAGATGCCCCAAGTTATGATACCAACATGGTATATAAATATACTGAGATGGTATCATGGAAGATACTTCAGTCCTTCTTTTAGTCCTCCATGATACCATCATGATATATAAATATACCGAGATGGTATTATGAATGATATATGTTCATTTATTAAAAATGACACACCTTTCTTGAAAAAAACCTCTATGATACCATCGTCTTATATACATATACCGTGATGGTATCATGAAGGACTGCTTCAGTCCTTCAATGAGACACTCCTTAGGACCATGGTACCATCATAGTATATAAATATACTGAGATGGTATCGTGGAGGACTGTTTCAGTCCTCCATGATACTATCGTGATATATAAATATATTGCGATGGTATCACGGAGAGGAAGGGATTTGGCTGAGGAATATGTCGGGTAAATATTTTCAGCCGATGGGGGTAGAAGCGAAAATAGTTTGGGAGGGAGCATGGGCGGGTAAATATTTTGTATTTTGGGGGCAATTAGTGATGTTTTCCCAAAATAAAAATGAAGGGGCTGCTCCTTTTTTGAGTTTTAGCGATTTCGATGCGCTTTTAACCCACTGTTACGAAAAAAAAGTTCTACTATTGAACACATTCTTACACTTTTAGTCATGTTACCTTCGTACTTATGCTTTACCCTCTTCGAAGTAAGTCCCATTTATATCTCATATTTTTCTTTACGGTGATAAGTTAGTTAATTTTACTGACTATAAATTTTTGACATAATAGCTACTTTTTATAATATCTTATTAATAGAGTTAATTGCATCAAATAATATTGTTAACGGAAAATTTCTCAAGCATAACTTTTTTAAATCGTCAATGGACTAAAGAATTTCTGATAAGATTCGACTCAATAAAAAAATCAAGGGATAATTACCGGACGTAACTAACTACTACTATCTAATTATATTTAGTAGCTATAGTTTCAATTAATTACATTCCATAGCTAATAGTTGTATCTTAATGACACTTAATAACTATTAAAATAAAAGAAAGTAAAAAAGAAAAAGGGAAGAAAGAAAAAAACATTGGAAATGTCAGTTTTTCTTTGACTCTCTCTCCCTCTGTACTTACCCACCTTCTTCCTCCATTTTATTTCTCTGTACTTACCCACATTCTTCTTCTTCTTCAACTATCTTCTCTCTCTAAAAATCTCCATTTTCTTTCTCTCTCTAAAAACACACGCCCGTTTTCCTTCTCTCTCTAAAAAAACACACACAACAATTCTTTCATTTTTTAGTTGTTTTTTATGTGCATTTTGTTGAATATCTTCTTCCATTTTTTTTTATTTTAACAAAAAACGTTTCTGACATTGTTAGGGTTTTTGAACAAGCTTCGATTTCGTTTTAATGACGGAGTTGTTGGTGACGATGACGATGGCGGATAACAGCGGCGGTTGTTGGTGACGACGATGTTTTCATAGATCTAGTGGTGTCGGTGTCAGATCTAGACGGAAACAGTCAGATCTGGCCGGAAGTTGTTATATTCACGAATATGGCGATTGTATTCACTTTTTTGAGCTTTTTTTTGTTAAATTTTTTCGATTGTATTCATTTTTTAGGGTGTATTTGTTAGCATAAGCGTTGTTTATTGTTGTTGTTGTTGTGAAATTTCCGGCAGATCTGGCCGGAACTAGTGGTTGGTGTTGTTGTATTCATGAATAAGACGATTGTATTCACTTTTTGAGCTTTTTTTTTTTGTTAATATTTTAGATTGTGTTCATTTTATTTGGGTGTATTTGTTAATTTTTGGAGTATCTATGCTTATATGTATTCAGTTTTACTCGTTGTATTCATGAATACAACGAGCCTGTTTATGAATACAGATAGTCATTATATGAATACAGTGAAAAAAGAAAAAAAATTCGTTGTATTCATGTATACGGCGAAAAAAAAATGTATACAGCAGAAAAAAATGAATACAGCGAAAAAAAAAGTAGCTATGCCATGTAAATATTGAAAAAGTAGCTATGGCAAATTTTAAACCCCAAAATGTAGTCATTTATGTAAAATTACCTCAAAAGATGGATCGTAGCTCTGTGAATTAATTAGGACTTTATAGTCCAACCTGTAGTCCGATTATATGCCATCTGACGGTAGCAGCGTCCATTTGTGTCAAAATGGATATGTGCAACCTCAGATTTAAAGAAATGATATTTAATTTTGTCATTAAATATTGGGTGTCATGTGCATCCCTTTGCTTTTTTTTTTTTTTTTTTAAATAGATGCTACTGATATATGTTAAGTATCTCCATCAAAATAAGAGTTTATGGCATTAGAGCCATGATGTTGTCCCAAAATATCACCCTCGTGGGTTTTACAAACCAAAACATTACGTTCAAAAGTAGTTTGTAGCAAATCTGCCCAAAAAATAGTTCTAACAAAAGTTGGTGGAGCTGCTAGGGTCTTGACTTCATCAAAAAGCAGTTGCTTCCCGCCTTCCTTGGCTAGCATATCCGCAACTCCATTTTGCTTCCTGTAGCTATGCTTTAGTACCGGATGTCCCAGCCTTCTCATCAAGCATCTGCATTCATAAATAATAGAGTTGTAAGGCAAATGGCCATTATTGATCATTTTTATTATCTCAGTTGAATCTGTGTTGATCTCTAGAGGCATAAGATTGTGTTCCACTGCAATTTTGAGGCCCTGCATAATAGCTGTTAGTTCAGCAAGATTGTTAGTGGTATGTGGGAGGCCTTTCATATAACCCAAGATCCAGTTACCATTCCTGTCCCGAATTACCCCTCCAATTCCTCCTACTCCTGGATTTCCTTGACAGGCTCCATTAATATTAAGCTTATAGGGGTGTGGTATGGACGTTCCCATTTAATATAGCTATTGGTTCTGCCAAAGGGGTCTTGGTGTTGTTACATAATTGGATAAATTCAATGGCTTGACTATAGGCATGAGAAAAGGAGGGGTAGTCTTGCTTATTGTTGAAAAGGTTATTGTTTCTATTCAACCAGATTCCTCAGAAGCAGAAAGGCATCAGATTAGTCCAGTGAATGAGGTGATTAAAGTCTTCTTTCTTCAGAGTGTTCCAGGTGGTGATCTAATTATCAGTGTTCTGGAAGGAGGAGTTGGTTATGGTATTTGAGGTGCATTGGGTGAGACTGGCCCAAAAATGTTTGCTTAAATGACATTCAATAAATATATGATTGGTGTCTTCAGTAGGATGGCCACAGTTGGCACATGAAGGATTAATATTAATGCCAATGGAGTGTAAAAAGGAAGCGGTAGAGAGCCTGTTATGATTTAGTAACTAGAAGAAGGACTTAATCTTATTAGGAACTTTAAGCTTCCAAATCCAATTAAAGTTCATGATATGGGCTGTAGGGATGTCTGGAGGTTTAGTATCTAAATAGGAATAAGCTGAGCTTGAACTAAATTGACTATTACGAGAGAATTTCCAAAAGTTGTAGTCCTCTTCGTTGTTGTTAGAGAGATGATAACTGTTCTTTATACTACTCTGGATAGGCTCTGGGAGGACAAAGGATAGGTTATCAAAGTGCCATATCCCATTTTGGTTGATGTCACAAACCTTTACAAGGTCCTCATTAAGGTTAAGGGACCCTCAATCATCTCTCTTAGACTAGGGCTATGAGGAATCCAATTACCATTCCAGAAGGCTACCTTATTACCCTTGTTAGCAACCCATTGGGTGGCAGTTCTACAGTGCTTATAACTTTGTAAAATATTTTTCCAAGTCCTAGTTTGCTGTCTACTGGGATTGGGTCTGCAGTGTTTGGCTATAAGGGTAGAAGCCCAGAGGGAGTTAGGATTTTTCAAAAGTCTCCATGAGAGGCTAGTTAAGGTAGTTTTATTCTTGACTTCAGCTTTTTGGATTCCTAGTCCTCCTTCTTTCTTAGGTCTAGTTATGGTTTGCCAGCCCACTAGATTCATTTTCTTTTTTTCAGCAGTTGTTCCCCAGACAAAATTTCTTTGAGTTCTATTAATTTGTTGAGTAATCTTAGCAGGAAGCTTGATATACTGCATGACATGGTTTGGGATGCTATCTAAATAGGCTTTAGCTAATACAGTTCTACCCGCCATATTAAGGAATTTAGTTTTCCAGCAAGCTAGTCTAGCTTTAAGATTATCAAGAATGAATTGGAAGTCAACATTAGTGGGCCTTTTATGGAGGATTGGAAAGCCCAGGTATTTCCCAAAGTGGTTGCTAGCTTTAGCGGACAAGTAATTTGAGTAAAGATCCTTGTCATCATAATTACAATTATTAGAAAAAACAACCTTAGATTTGGCAAAGTTGATTTTTTGGCCAGACATAGTACTGAAACTTGCTAGAGTTCTCATAATGGTATGACAGCTTTTTATGTTGGCTCTAGCAAATAGGGTAAGGTCATCGGCAAAGAATAAATGAGATAGCTTAGGACTATTTCTACAAGTCGATATGGGAGACCAATTTAGGATATCTACTTCATGGTTTATATTCATGGACAGTCTCTCCATGTACATAATAAAGAGGTAAGGGGATAAAGAATCTCCCTATCTGATTCCCCTAGAAGGTTTGAAGAAGTTGGTTTTATCACCATTGACCAAGACAGATATGGAGTAAGTAGTAATGCAGGATAAGATTAAATGGACAAGTCCTGTATGGAAATTGAAGTAAATAAGGGTATCCTTGATAAAGGACTATTCAATTCTATCAAAGGCTTTATCAAGATCAATTTTTAAAATCATATTAGCATTCCTGCCTTTCATATTATTGAAATGAGTAATGTATTCCTGAACAATAATAGCATTATCAGCAACTCTACTTCCTGCTAAGAAACTGGCTTGAGTGGGACCTATAATCTTAGGAAGTAAAGGCTTAATTCTGTGAATAATGATCTTGTATTGGGTATTACAAAGACCTATAGGTCTAAAGTTCTTTAGAATGGTAGCATTAGCACACTTAGGGATTAGGCATATGTAAGTGGTGTTAACGTCCTCATCCATTCTATGGTTTGAGAAGGTTCTTTGACAGAAGTGAGTTAAAGGGAGCTTGACATTTTCCCAGAATTTTTGGTAGAGAAAAAGGTGAATGCCATCAGGTTTAGGAGCTTTTACAGGTTTGAAAGAGAAAACAGCTTTCTTGATCTCATCCTGTCTAAGGGGTCTGTTAAGATAGTTTTTTTCATCCTCTTTTAGACTACCCCTGATAGAAGGGTTTATGTCTTGATGTCTATTAGTCTGGTAGTGATCAGTGGTATAGAGGTTTTGGTAGTAATTAGTGATGGTGTCTTTAATAGCATTATCCTCATAAATTCAGTTGCTTACATCATCCTGGAGGGCTAGGATCCTGTTTCTTCTTCTCCTATTCAGGGTTGAAGTGTGAAAAAATCTAGTGTTAGAGTCACCTTTTGCTAGCTAGGTTATTCTAGATTTGAGTTTCCAAAACTCAGTTTCCTATCTAAGGATATTATCATATTCAGTTTGGAGAGTGTTTTTTGAGTTTTGGAAGAAGGAGCTATGGGGATAGTTCCTAGATTTTTGTGGATACCTGTTAATCTTGGTAGGAGATGCCTTTTCTTATAAAAGATGTTGCCAAATGTATCTTTATTCCATTCAATAATCCTATGTTTAAAGGTTTTTGTAGATCTAGTTAAGTCTTGGGAGTGTTCAAAAATTTTCCTGACAATATGCTTAAACTCAGGATGACTACACCACATAGTTTCTAACCTAAAAAGTTTATCATTAGGATTTAGATGGGAGTTTGTGAGTTTTACTAGGAGAGGGCAATGGTCTGAATGTGTTCTGGGTAAGTGGGTGACAATGGCATCTGAAAATAGATGGAGCCATTCATCATTAGCTAGGCATCTATCTAATCTTTCTAGGATGAGATTTTTCCTATTTCTATATCTCTTGTTGGTCCAAGTATACCTCTTTTGCCTTTAAATCCTAAATCTACCAGCTTACATTGATTCAGATATTTCCAAAGACAAGTACCTCTATTGTTATTAATGTTATTACCCCCAAATTTATCTGAGGCTCTAAGGATTTCACTGGAATCACCTCCCACTAGCCAGCTACCAGTTATAGTATTAGAAAATTCACAGAGTTGATCCCAAAGAATTTTCCTCTCAGAGAAAGTGTTACTAGCATAAATAGCACTAAAGTACCATTGATGGTTAGAATTATATACCTTAAC
Organism: Lycium ferocissimum; assembly: GCF_029784015.1. Taxonomy (NCBI): domain Eukaryota; kingdom Viridiplantae; phylum Streptophyta; class Magnoliopsida; order Solanales; family Solanaceae; genus Lycium; species Lycium ferocissimum. The sequence goes on from NC_081348.1 coordinate 16,044,698, forward strand.
AATGGCATGGATCCTCCTGGTTGGTGATGGAAAGGTCCTCAATCTTCATGAGGACATCCTTCCACATTATGACCAGTCCTCCAGAGTTTCCTACTGTAGGACTTTGAATAACAGTGCTAAAACCTAGTTGCTGAGCTATATGCTTATGCTCACTCATCTTGGTTTCAAGTAACACAAGCATAGCAGGCTTATGTAACCCTATCATGGCAGTGCAGTGCCTTTTAAATTCTAAGTTGTTAGCCTCTCTAGCATTCCCATTCCAAATTATCAGGTTCATTTGAACCAGTCTTTGAGGTTTTGGGGTTTTTCTCCTCACACCCTTCCCTTTTCACCTGGGAGGTGTGTTTGTCCATATAGCCTCCTTGGTCAACTCTGCCAGAGTTGGGTTCAACGCTGTTGCAAAATTCCCAGTCTGAGGATCCACTGGGTACTTTATCCCTAAGCCAAATTTTATTAGCAATCTGAGGCATATCACTATCAATATTTCGCCCCGAGGTCCATTGAATTCTACTAAATGCAGTTCCTCCAAGGTCATGGCAGTTCTTTTTAGCACATACATTGATGTTAACATGGCCTCCAGGTCTTTGTTGCTGGCTCTTAGGGATTCTATGGTCGGGGTCTGAGAAGAGCTGGTTTCTGGTATCTGAGGAGTGGTGGTCACTATGGTAGAGTCTGCATGCATGTCGTTTTGGGGGGGTGGTGGGGTCCATGGAACAAATTTTCGGTTCAAGGGTGGTAGTAGTGGGTCGATAGAGGGAAAAAAAGGTAGGGTCTGTGTCACCTCCCTCATAGTATTCGAGATGAGATTTGGGTGCATGGCTTTTGGGGTTGTCTGATGAATGATTTGTAGCAATGTTTAGAGCCATATATTTTGACCATAGTTTGCCATCACATTGTTCACACACTGTGTCACAATGTGGGCTAAGAAGCCCGCATCCTTGACTATAATTAGTACATCTCTTCCCTCTACTTGTACATTAATGGCTACTGAGTGACCCTAAAGTCCTATTTCCAACCATGAGGCTGATAGATGATTCGGGGTTGGTGGTGTGGTGATTAAGATGAGAGGTGGGAGTGGGTTCATGTTGTTTTCCTTCATGGTCGTGATTAGTGTTTGTGAGAGTAGAAGCTTGTTCAATATGCAGAGTAGAAGCTTCTTCAATATGCTTAAGACTATAGTTATTAGCAAAACCAGACTTAGAGTTTTCTAAGTTATGATCCTTTTTAAAAAGAGTAGAAGTATTTCTTGGTGGGGTAGTAGCATTTAATGCCAATGCCTCGTTTCCATCATTTTTCTTACGTCTGTCCCAGGTTAATGATTGTTCTGGGGTAGACGTGTAGAAGTTTGCATTGGATTTGGAGAATCCGTTGAGATGGATTTCAAATAAGTGGTTTTGGGGAAATAGGAAGTATATTTGGTGGAGGGAAAATAATTTTTACCTCGTTATTACTGAGCAGGGCTTCTGATTGGGTAGGAGTCCCAGTAGACTTAAATGAGTTATCCAAATTCCTTTTCTTCTGTATCGTGGCCCAATAATGACTTGGGAAGTGGTTTTTTTGTAAAACCAGCGTTGGGCTTGGGGCCATTTGTGATGCTTGTTTTTCTTGCATGCCCTTCACCAGGTGTCTTAAGCCCATCTTTTGTTTAGTTGATTGGGCCTTTACCGGTTGGGCCTGGTTCGCTTGCATTTCCTGTCCAAAGGCAAAAGGAAAATTAGTGGGCTGACTTTTAAAGGAAAAAGGCCCAGATTCAGAGTGGTCCAAATCCGTTGGCCCAACTGCACCCGACTTGAATGGGTTTGGCCCATGTCTGTCCGAGTCGGCGAAGTGAACCCTAGGGTTTTTCGCCGCCTCCTTGCCCTTGCCGAAATTTGGCCGGTCTTTGTAGTGAAATTTTTTAGAGTTCTAAAACTTACCTTTTAATCCATCATATGATTTTACCTAGACCATTTTACCTTTCATTTGGTGTCTTACCGACGCCTCTTTAACCTCTGCCTTTCTGGTTGGGCTTTTCCTGCGCCGTCCAAAGTTCACTGTCTTCCACTCTCCTTCTTTCGCCGGAGTAGATCCAGATGCTGCTTCTTCAGTCGATGCGGGTGCGATTTTTGGTACAATATAGGTGCAGTCTTCTACCACATGACCAATCCGACCACAACCCACACACATAATCTCTTCCCCTTCATAGATCAACTCTTATTTATGGGATCCAATCGTAATTGATGTTTGAACAGGGATGTTTAGGCTGATTTCAATGCAGATGCGTGCATATCGCCCTCTTAGAGTAGCTGAGGTGCATGCATCTACTTTAACTAATTTGCCTATTCTCTTACCCACCTTTTCTAAGATTTCTCTATCATAGAACTCGGTGGGTAGTTGTGGTAGCCTAACCATATTGTTGTAGTGTCAATTCCTGATTCAGCAAGGACAAAATTTGGCTCCCATCGCCTAATTGATAGGAATTGGCCAGCAACAAACCAAGGCCCCTCATATAGAATAGTGGACCAGCTTTTCTCTTCTTTAAATTTAGCAACATAGAAATCCGAACCCAGATCTATCAGGGTTAGTGGCTCATCTATATTCCATAGATCAATTAGTTTACCCCTGAGGCGTTTCCCAAACACTTTGATGATTACTGAGTAGCGCCATGGAAGATACAAACGTTCTTGCTCTTCAGAAGTCAAATTAATCGCATCTAGATCTGACGGTGGTTCTAAGTTTTCATCTGATTCAAACATAGGGTCTGATCCATGGATATATGAGGTTTCTAGATTTTCTTCTCTTTCTAAAATGATGTCTTTGTATGTTGGGTTTGTGTAACGACCCGTTCGGTCGCTATTATATTTTTGACCATATTGCCCCGATGACCCGTCCCTGAGCCTTATTAGTACAGTACCATTTTGACCCACGGGGACAAATGGCACGGTTCCCTAGGCATTGGAGTAAGTTTTGATGTGACCTTTGAAAAATTTGGCTTTAAAGTGAAAACCGTTTGACTCATAGTTGACTTGTGGGTAGCTTTTTTGGATATCCGTCGATTCCGAGAGGTCCTGATAGTCGTTTAGAACTTGTGTGAATATTTGGTTCTATTCCCAATGCACTCGGGTGCATTTTGGGACTTGGGTTAGAAAGTTAGTTTTGAGGTATCGGGGGTTGACTTGGTCAACGAGACCTCCGATCGAAATTTCGAGGCCACGAGTGCGTTCGTAGCGTGTTTTTATATATGTTTACATATGTGGTATGTGAGCAGATGGCCTCGGGTGATAGTCGGGGTCTTGAGTTGAGATTGTGATTTTATTGCGGTTTAAGTTACGGGTTCGTGCCCGCAACGCATTAGTACCGCCAGTAGCCGCACCATTTCATAACGGGGCCATGCTACGAACGCCACAGTATTAATTCTGTCGACCGCCATAGCGGTCTGAGAATCCGCCGAAGCGGGACCGCCCCAGCGGTCTCGTTGTCGTAGGAGCAAGCATCGGGCAAATTCATTCATTAAATGAGTATTAAAAGCCCTAAGTCCCTCATTCTTTATTATTTCGAATTTAGAGTTATTGGGAGCATTTCAAGGTGATTCTTGGGGGAAAATCTTTGAGGTAAGTCCTTCTATCTTCCTTGCTATTCCATTTTCCATAATCACCTTAGGATTCCATTATCATGCTAGTTCAGTAAGAGTTTCAGAATTAAAAGAGGGTTCAATGAGCTCTTCTTTCTAGGCTTTGTAATTTTGATTTATTGATTGGGTTAGCTCTAGTAAGCATGGAATTGATGATTAGAATCTATTATTGCATGATTTCCTCCTAATTAGTGACCAATTTATGGAATTGGAAGTTAGGGTTTATACCTAAATTTGGGGGGTTTTGCCTAAAATCCGAATTTAAGTAATTTGTTGGTTCTTCTAGCTTGTAATTGAAGGGAATTGATCACTTAGAGCTTAATTTCATGTTGAGGCCTATAGATTCCTAATTTCACCTTTGTAGTTCATAAACCCCATTTCATAGGTTGGGAATTTGGGTCTTGAATAGTGTAGGTTTTGATTGATGTTCTTCTTGATTCTAATTGCATATTTCGAATATGATTAGACTTCATTATCTTGAGGCTCAAAGGAAAGGAAAGACTAAGGTGTGATTGTGGAGACTTTGTTGTTCGGCCTTCCAGGTAGGTTACGATTTACCTTATAGTGAGACTTCGATTAGCGAAGCATATATTTAGATGATATTGTCGGAAACTGCATGTAAACCTTCGATTATGAAGTGAGGTTGGATATTGCCTTAGGTTGGGCCTTGTTGTATGATTTGGGGGCTAGCCACCCCATTGTGTAGTGACTTATCTTGTTCTATTTATTGTTAGCTTGTTGCCACGCGAGATATTCGATATAGGTGACTAGTGATATATCTTGATGATGATATTGTAGCACCTTACTTGTTTATGTTAAGACGAGGATTGTGATTCTATTGTGGCTTATTGTGTAGCCTTTTGTTAATATTGTTGGTGTGCCCAGGTATGGTACTATTTGAGATTGATTTGATTATTGATATTGCACTCGTTCCTCGCACGCATTCTTCCTTCGATATCTTTTGTCGATACGTTGATGATATCTGAAGGAACTCTTGTTATGGTAGGCCGATTGGATGAGTGACGGAGACCGATGTCAGACGTTTATCTCGGAATCGATGTATGAAGTGGCCTTTGTGTATCGTCGAGGTCTTTGCCTAATCGTGAAGGTACACGAATCACGGGTCCCCCCATTTGATTGAGAAATTCAAGCGATGTGATGTTCCGTCGTGAGATACATGTGTACGGTGCATATGCATTGCATTCACACTTTATACATTATTGCATTGCATTGTATCATTTGGCTTCCTGTGATATTTGTGATTTATTGTGATACCATTGTGATATACGAATTCGTTGTCGATATATCTGAGACTGGCATATTCGGGGCTTAGACCGCAGAGGGTATGTGATATACGGATTCGGCAATGATATCGAGACTTGCCCCATTAGAGGCGTTATATCGATATGTATTGCGATTGATGGATTCGAATTGGATATACTGAGACTTGGCATAGTTGGTTTTAGATGCTATAACATAGGTGATGACTTGTACTTGGTTACTGGCTCGTGATTAACTTATACCTTGTTGATTTACCTGTTTATCTTACTTTATTGTTTTGGTATATGTTAGCTAATCTTAGTCGGCCTATGATATCTACCCGTAAGCGTTATTTGTACTGACCTACACTTGCTGCATTCCTTTATGAATGCAGAGTATCAGGTGGGATCGACGTCTACCTCTCGTGGCTGAGAGTTCGAGGCCGCTCGATTCGACGTTAGGGGTGAGCGGTGGACGCTCGCCACCAAAGACTCTTTCTTCCATTATGTCTTACTTTGTTATTCTGAGACATTATTGAGACTATTGATGTATTCTTATTACTTCCGGACTTATAGATTCTAGTTAGATGCTCTTGTATGACCAGACCAGATTCTGGGGTGGTGTTTGATTACTTCCGCACTTATTATATATTCATATGACAGACTTCGTTACTTTATTTTCTTCCGCTATTTATATTGTGTTTGTGAATGTTGGGTTAAAGGTTCGCCTACCGAGGTGGAATAGATAGGTGCCCGCGCGACTTTGTGAAATTGGGTCGTGATAGTTTGGCAGAGGCTTGTCCTCTTCCATCTCCTGTTGATTTCGATCCGGTAGTTTCAGTGGTGTTGGGGGGAGGGTGTCTGTAGATTGCAGTGTGGGTTTGGTCATGTCGGTTGAAGATCGGTGTGGTTAGGGGTAGGTGTTAGTGAGTTTGGTAGAAACTAGAGAGAAGACGGAGTCTCTCTCTCTAGAGGCAAATTTTTCAAAGGTAGGTCTGTGGCCATATCTATTATGTGCATCCCTTTGCTTTTACTACGAGTCGCTTAAAAAACGAATTAAAAATAAAAGTGAATTACAAAATTGTGTCAAATAAGTATCGGCAGGTTGGGGAAATAATAATTTAAGTTTGGGTCAACTTTAACTTCACACCTAATCCCCGAGGCTTTATATCATTAACATTGCAAGGGAAACACCACTTGATTGTAAACAAGAAAAAGTATAGATATTAACTGTATGACGGATTCTGAAGAAACCTATCCACGTTTTCTACCTTATATTTGCTTTTACTTAATCTAATAAATTGGAGAACACCAAAGTAAAAAATAGAAAACAAACATGAAACTACATACAAACTTTACTGGCTCATGGAGATTTTAACCTAGAGAAGGATATCAAATTCTCAATGAAGTAAATTCTAAATAATATCCCAATATATTTAACATCACATTGGTAGCTAAGATCCACCATTTTTGCAAATATTCCATCAGCATGTTAATTTAAGAAGTTAATTTCGTAATGCCGGAACAAGAACAAGAACAAGATACAATTTGCATATATTTTTATGACAATCTTCTACTCTAGAAAATCTTAAAGTACTTAGTACAATTTATTTAATAATATTAGTTTATAGGAATTAATAACTTTAAAGAATTAAATCCATTTATACTCCCTCCGGTTCAAAAAGAGTGTCGGCTTAGCCTTTATTTTTTTAGTTTAAAAAGAGTGTCCACTTACCAAATTAAGAAAGAATTAACCTTATTTTTTCAAATTTGCCCTTATTAAGTGTTAACTGACCAAATCCAATACCTATTTAATTAGGGGTCGTTTAGTAAAATTACTTATTTTTGCTTAGGAGTTAGTATTTTTTAAGAGTGTGCAAAGCTAAATGGACACTTTTTTTGAACTGAGGGAGTAATACGTATCAAATTAAGTTTATAATTACGTCTTTAATATTTTTTTCCCTGCAAGCTACTTACAATTTATGAAATAGTCGTGAAAAAAACATCCTTCTTTTTTTGAATTTTTTTAAAGAAGTGGCCATAAAGTAAAACACACTCTGTATTTGACCTATTACTAATTTATTTATTTTTTTTTTGCCACGGATTGGCCTTCAAAGGCGCTGGTCTTTCATTTTTGTCCTCCAAATTGCTGGACTTTAAATTTTTGTCCTTCGGTTAAAAAAGTGGCCGAAAATATTCTGAAGTTTTGGGTTCGAATCCCCGCTTATTAAAAAAAAAAAAAAAAAAAAATTCGCCAAGCAAGGCTTCGCGAAAATTCTGCGAAATTTTGCAATGCAAATTTTTTTTTTTACTCTGCTGGAATTCTACAAAAGTTAGGCCTTAAGGCCTAACTCGAATAGGCCTAATTTTGATACTAAATTTCGCCTTGCGATTTTTTTTTTTTTTTCAATTGAACCGGGGTTCAAACCCAGAACCTTGCGATATTTTAAGCGAAGGGAAAAGTTTAAAGGCCAACAATTTGAGTCCAGTATTTCATTGTCCAGTAATGCTCAATGCATTATTAGATGCATGACACGTAGACAATTAAAAATCAACAGTCTGGATCTCTTGTTGGTTATTTTTCTTCTATTTAGTTTTATTACCTTTATAGAACTTAAATAAAAGTAGCAAAAGAATAAGTGATGCAGTGTGTCCCTGGATTTTCACCAAATATTCATCACGGTTACGCCTAGCTGCAAAGATCTTTGTGCAAGCAGTTCAAGAAAGTCATTTCCTATACGGTCTTTTCTCATCCATGACACACTCATTCGATTCCTTGCCATCACCAAAAGGAGAAGAGCAACCAGAAAGGAAAAACTTAATTCACCTCTCACCTTGTTCAGATTTAAAATAGTCAGACCTCATTACCTCTTTTGTAGCATTTCTGGTTTCCACTACATGCTATAAAAAAAATTGTGTTAATGGACTTTTCAGAATAAATTCATTTTTCTCCTCACTCCGATGAAAATGAGTTGATTTCCTCAATTTAAGACACAATAGTATATATTTACCAAAAAAAAAAAAAAAAATGTCAACATAGGCATGTTTGGAGATTTTGTAAGGAAGGTTGAGACCTTTTCTATTGGAATATTTAATGTAAGGGTGGGCATGATACGGTAGATACCGATTATCATACTGAAATCAAAATTTTTATCTTTGCGGTTTCGGTATTATGGTATTTGATACGCATTAAAAAATTCGGTATTCGGTACGATATTCGGTATTCATAAAGAAAATAGCGAAATACCGAATACCATATCGAATTATATAATTACATATATAATTCATATATCTTAGGAGTATTATAATACTAACAAATATCTAGTATTATTAGAAAACTAATTGTTTAAACGTTAGAACATTGAATACTCTATCTTGTTTAAATGTTTTTTTCTGTGTAATTGATTTACGAAGGGGATTGCTTATACTTTCTTTTGAATATTTTTACATGTGTAAGGTGTAATAGTAAATAATAATTGAGACGTTTAAGTAGGGAAGTCATAATTCGCGTATGAGTATATATGTAAGTCGAAGTCGGATAAACTAGCAAACCGATCTTATCTATACCATAAAATACCGAAACCGAACTTTAAAACACCGAACCATACCGAATCAATTTGGTACGGTAATGGTATAATATTTTTAGAAACTGAAAACCAAAATTACCACACCAAAGTTTCAAATATCGTACCATGCCCACCCCAATTTACTGCATATGATGGGACGGCGTTAGTTCTTGAGAAATTGAGAGGTTATGTTTCTGTTGAGTATTTTTAAAAGCTACTTAATGAATAAAATAAATAAATAATAAAACAAAATAGTACTCATATAAAATGATCCTAGACTGTTGATATTCAATTGTCCAACGTGTCATGCATCCAGTAATGCATTGAGCATTACTGGACAAGGAAATACTGGAGGGGATCCCATCCCCAATTTGGGTGACAAAAATTAAAGAGCACCCCCAAATAAAGGCAATCGTGCAAATTGCCCATTACTATTTGGGAGTATACAGGGTAATTCTTTGATCATTTTTTTTTTACATTTTTTTTTAAATTATAAATTATCATGATTTATAATATTTTTTATGTAATTTCTAACCATATAAATTTATTTTTACAACCTTAAAAAAATCTATATCAAAACTTATGTTCAAAAGTTATAAAATTTGACCGTATACCCCGAAAAGATTCATCACATAAATAGACGGAGGGAGTAAGCAAATATGTGCATTAAATAAGATGGAATCACAAAATTTCTGAACAACTAGTTTATCGACACGTGCGTTGCACGTGAATACAAAATTGTGTAGTTTATAATTTTAATAAAATAATATCAAAGTCAATTTACAATTAAAAATTTTACAGTTTCCTAAGCAAACAATAAGATCATTCCCTTTGGTGCAATTAAGCTCAAAGAAAATCATTAACAACAACTTTATAGGTCGTGTAAGCCTCGCTAGTCATGAATCGGTACACATTTTTTGCTAATTGTTGTCATTTGAATAAAATGTGAGATGATTAGGTGGACAAATTTAAAAAAAAAAGGTATAATTGTAATAATACATAGATTATGTACTCTCGATTCTGATTAATGTTCTTGTTTGAATAGACAATACTTTTAAAAATATAACATAGGTACAATTTTTATTTTAGTTAGTATATTGAAATAATGATAATTAGTAAAAGTCTTAGGTATTATCGATTGTGTGACCTAGTAATCCCAATTAACACGTTAGAATAACACAAAATAAATTTACGTTGAAAGTAATATTAGATATGTTAGGAAATAAAACAATTTCTAAATGGTTTGTTTCAAACAAACACTGAATTTTTCTGAAATTTTGTTTCAAACTAACACTAAACTTTGCAAACAGAACATTAACTTAAGGCAAATAGTAACTCCATCGCGGAATAAAAGCTACCTATTTCAACCTGTGGAGCACGCAATTCTTCTAACTGAAGCACCTCTTAACCGCTAACCGCGAAAAGATGACCCAAATTATGTTTGAGACTCTCAACACTCCGAGTCTACAACCATGCATGTTGCTGTCTAAAAGTCGTTCTCTCATTTTATGCTAGTGCTCGTAGTACTGGTAATTGATAAATCGTTACTATTCTGTTAAGTTATATTGTTTATAACTATGTGAGTTGTCAAGTTGTTAACTTTGCTACCTTAAGAAGGACCTTTTGCTTATGTCTGAGGCATAGTGATTACAATATGAGTTATAGGATGTAATCATTATGATGATTATAAAAGGTTGAAATTCAAAGGCAGATATGAGTAAATATTTCAAAAGGTCACTCAATTATGAAGAATTATATAGTAAAGTCATTCAATTTTGTTTTATATCAATAAAATCACCTAACTTAGAACTTTTTTCTTATAAATCACTCAGCCAAGTTTGTCATAAAGAAAATATGACATGACAAAATGAATTAAGTTTTTATGCCATGTAGACCTGAACCCCACAAGTAAAACAAAATTTAAAAAGACTCATATCTTATATCCGACCCACCCACCCACAACTCATAATCATGATTTCTTTTGCTTTTGTCGATAATTTATCGTCATGTTATTGAATGAAATTGCAGCCACCTTTGCTTTACTACAGAATAACAAAACGTTATTTGTTTGAAGCCACCTTTTGCTCCCCTGCTGGAACAACATTCAATTGAGTAGCACGAAGGACAGTGGAATATGTTATTTGAACAAATTGAAATATGAAAACATGGATATTTATCCAAGAATTATTTGACACAAGCAGATAATTTGGGTCGCATCTGTAATTGTATGTTAGGAATGATTTGCAAGTTTTATGAAAAGTTTTGTTTTTCTATCGTAGAATAAAGGTGGCTGCAATTTCTTCCAATGGCACGAAAATAAATTATTTTGAAGAGCAAAAGAAATTATGATTTTGATTTGTGGGTGGTGGATCGGGCATGAGAGATGAGTCTTTTTTAATTTTGTTTTATTTGTGGAGTCATGTCTACATGGCATAAACGATTAATTTATTTTGTCATGTCATATTTTTTTATGACAAACTTGATTGAGTGATTTTATAAAAGAAAAAACCCTAAGTTGAGTGATTTTATTGATCTATACAAAAGTTGAATGAATGACTTTCTACATAATTCCTCATAGTTTAGTGACCTTTTGATATTATTTATCCTGCAGATATTGCTAAGTTAAGAAACCCAAACATTTCATGTTAAAATAATGATCTATGCCTATGTAGTTATACTAAACAATAAATATTCTACAAAGAGTAATTTTTTTCAATATGTTTTGTCTATCCAGTTGTTCTTTGGCTCCCGTATGCGACATGTCGACACATAACACTCTATTTTGTTTGGTTGGGAAACAACTTATTCCGGGATAACTAATCCCGGGATTAGTTATTCCACCCTCAAGGTGGGATAAAATAAGGCTACAATCCCGGGATAACTAATCCCGGGATTAGTTATTCCGGATTTTTATTTCAACCAAACATGGGATAAGAGAGCATTAAAATTTTATCCCGAAACTATTTTTGCTTATCCTTCACACCAAACGACCCCAATAAGTTTAATAAGTACTCCTATTTTAACACAAATCTTTAGGGTTCTAAATAATTTAATTTGTAGAAAATATAGTTGACCCCCACATTCTATATATGTATTAACGTATAAAATTCATTATATGATATTATGCATGCAGTAAGAGTTTAAGAGCATAAATTAATAAATTAATGTGTAACCACAAGGTAACATGCGTATATTAACTTGAATTCTTCTAAGACGGAAATATTTCCCATATATTTCAGTTACATCATATTTATATCTTCAACCTGGAATGAAAGCTACAATAATAACTAAATAAAAATCTCACATTTAATTTTTTCTGATCTCAAAATGATATAATTACTTTAAAGTGTATATATAAGGCTTACGATTCTTTGAAATATTATACTTATATCATTTGATCACTATTTGAAATCTCTATGATGTCTACATATGACTGTTCATGTCAATTGCGTTTTAGTGACTGAATTACACTTTTAACTTTCAAACATGTGTTATTCCTAATTATAATACACACACAAACGCACAATTTACAGTATGAGATCGTCCGGGAAAAAAATCTATGAATAAATATTTAGAAATAAGATTTACCAAAATCACAAAAAGTGGAAAATTGACAAATAAAAGAAAAGGGTTAAGAAGGTCAAACCAGTTGTTATTGTTGTTTTCTTCTTAATTCATATTGCTTTGATGCTATGTCTTTCCATCCAAATGAAAAACAGATGCCACATGTTGGAGAGTATCTCAGAAATTAAACAAGAAATAGCAAATATTACCTTACAAAGACAAAAATACAAGTGTGTATATAATGGGCCTTGTGTCATGTGGGCTGAGTGTCAATGCTAACAACAATATCACAATTGGTTTATTCTTAATTTCTACCAACATTTTTATTGCATTAGGTGACGTAGAAAAATAACGAAATTAACCAAATCTACCTATATCGATGAAAAAGCGAAATTATTGGAACAAAACTTCATATTTTGTTTATACATAGTAGAGCAAGCCGGAAAATTAATATAAGATAAATTTTTAAGATAACCTAATTAACCGAACTATTGACATCCCCAAATATCATATTAAATTGTCAAGAAACTATTAACAGTGTAAAAATTTTCATTCATGTTATTGTGTGTCAAGAGAATAACAGTAATTGAGTGTAAAACAATTTCAAAGAAGTAAAAGGGAGAACCGAGAAGTGTAAGAACGATAATTTTTACCAAGTAGAACAAAGCAGAAGAGATTATATCAAAGAATTATTCAAAATGAAAAGAATGCTTACGGTAGTTCCTATAAGGGATACATGACTTTTTGAGTTTTAGTTCTTGTTTGGGGAAAAATTGTAATAAAATAGTGTGAATTTCTAGTCTTATTTATATATTGATGTAATTCTTAACTTTTAGGGATCAAAAAGGTGCAACTCTTCGGCAAAACCAATCCGAAGCAGTGCTATCTTCAAAAGTTGCGTGTATTTGATTTTTTTAATTGAAAAGAATATTTTAGATAAATAAAAAGGTTATTTATTTGATTCAACTTTTAAGTTTTGAAGTTCATGCTTTTAATATAATATATAATATAAATATAAAATTATAATTCATATTTCAGCTCTTGCCAATAAAGAAAATGATACCCCAACAGAAAGCAGAGTACTAGGAGCAATTAATTGGACTTAATTATTACGACAAAGAAGGAAGAAAAAAAAGATGTAAAGTCAACGTCACACATGATCGCGCCTTTGCTTAAGCTTAATTCCCTCTATATTTTTGGTAACAATATCATCAGTTTTTGGTAGGTGTAGTAGTGTTTACGCAGTCGTGTAATAACTGGACGTGAAGCAAAATGGGATGGGTAGAGTTGAGTGTGGGGATCATATGGTTTATCTCTGTATTAATCCCTTACGGCGTCGTTTCTAGTTTCGATGTCAGCTCCGTTCACAGAAGCATGCTGCTGCCGCTCTTCCCTCCTAAACACACTTCACGGCATCGACACCTCCGTCAAAGCGCTCGCATGTCTCTCCATGACGATCTCCTCCTTAACGGGTTCCAATTATTACTTGTTTAAATTCTCTTTTCTACTCCATTGACTTGACACACCCATTAAGGAATCATGGCAATTTTACTACTGAATCATCTGAATTGTTAAAATCAATTGATTCCTTCAAGTTTTCAAACCAATAATTAATAATAAGGGTAAAATAGGTGTGGAATGCTAAATTATCTTTTAGTTTTCCAAACTGGACATCTCGACAAGTAAAAATGGACGGAGGGAGTAATTTTTGGATCATTTGGTTGGATATAATCTACAATAACCTGTTTTAAGCACACAATGAAAATTAGAGTAGGTTAACAGTGTGTTGGTGAGATTGTTGAATAACAGTGTCTGTGTTGGATGAAGCAAGTAATATACAGTAAAGGTTAAGATACCTATTAAAAAAAATGATAGTGAAAGAAATCATTTTCCCCAAGCTTTGGTGGAAATGTTTTTCACCGAACACAATTAAATTCTTTATTACTGTAGCAGTTTTTTTGTTTTTTTTGTTTTGTTGAATGGATTCCAAGTAACATTTGATGCAGATATTATACAACTCATATTTGGATTGGAACACCACCACAGAAGTTTGCTCTAATTGTTGATACAGGGAGTACCCTTACCTATGTTCCGTGCTCCTCTTGTAAGAAGTGCGGCAACCATCAGGTTGGCTCATCTCTCAATCCTTCTTCTTTTTTTTTTTCCTGGATAATGTTAAAGGTTAGAGATTTATCTTAATTTGCAGTTATGTGTTTTGATAGCTCAATATGCAAATTGAAATTTGAAAATGTTAATGTATAATTTTTAATTTCATAAACGTCTGTTAAAAAGAAGCAGATGCTGTTATGTTTGTGAGGAAATGAGAAATTGATTCCAGGGATGTGCAGTTTCTCTCTTTGTACATTAATTAGGTCTAGGATATCAGTTTCCATGTTCTCTTCCCCCTGGCTCTCCAAACCGATAGAACCGGTATGTTCCAGCAAGAACAGGAAATAGATATACTTGATGTCCATTCACATGCAACAGTAGAATGATATTTAGCCCCTTCAGGATGTATTTTGCAAGCAAAATAAACAGCAATTAAACATGATGTTTTCCCTTCTCAAATTATATCCAGTTAGGATAGTACCTGCCTAGTGGCTTCCCCAACAAAGATTGCTGCCAGTATATTGGCACCTCAGGACTCCATATTGTTAGGGCTGGGATACCATGGCCCTCTCTTGAGGAAGGCATTCTAAAATCTAAATGCATTTCAGTTTCAAAAAAAAAAAGAAAAAAATCTAAATGCATTTATTACAAGGAAAAAGGACATGGACAGGTAAACAAGAACAAGTAGGATAAAAATGTAACCAATTTCCTTCCTAAAAAAAAAAAAAAAAAAAAAAAATCTAATCAATTTCTACATGTTAAAAAAAGAGAGAATGTATTCAATTTCTACATATTAAAAATAAGAGAATATATTCAATTTCAGCTTCTCTTTGTTGATGAGCTGTAGAATTCCATTATATAATTTCATGATGTTTTAAATATGTTTCTTGCTCATGTTGGCTTCTAACGATAAAGGATCCTAGTTGGAGAACAAATATGAGCACTTGAAGTAACTTTATGACTACTAAATTTACTCTGAGACAGCCTATTACTTTTTGTGAGAAATGTTTAATATAGCACTTAGAATCGTATGGCGTTTTGATTTATTTCTTTTGATCGGTGGTACTATGTATGTTGTCTTACTTAGGATCCTAAGTTTCAGCCGGAAATGTCAAGCACTTATCGATCTGTGAAATGTAATAAGGCTTGTCCCTGTGACCATAAGAGGCAGCAATGTATTTATGAGAGACGGTACGCTGAGATGAGTGGAAGTTTCGGGTTGCTTGGAGATGACATCATATCTTTTGGAAATCTAAGTGAGCTCGGACCACAACGAGCTGTTTTTGGATGTGAACTTGAGGAAACTGGTGATCTTTACAGCCAACGTGCTGATGGTATAATGGGCTTGGGTCGAGGTGATGTCAGTATAGTCAATCAACTTGTTGAAAAACATGTAATCAGTGATTCTTTCTCCTTGTGCTATGGAGGAATGGATTTTGGTGGCGGGGCAATGGTTCTTGGTGGAATAAAACCCCCTGCTCACATGGTCTTTACCAAATCAGAAATTGGTCACAGGTATGTATTGGAAATAATTGTTTAAATACATAGGAATGTTAGGTCTCTTCCTAACACATACACTCGATAAATCTTACGCATTTACTCTAGTTTCGGATGACAGCCCATACTACAATATTGAGCTGAAGGATATACATGTAGCTGGGAAGCCGCTGAAAATAAATCCGCGGGTTTTTGGTGGAAAACACGGGACTATTCTTGACAGTGGTACCACCTATGCTTACCTGCCAGAAGCAGCATTTGTTGCTTTCAAGAGTGCTGTAAGATATTGTTATCTACATATTCGCCAATGTTTCTGTCAATTTGTTTAATTCATTCTGCCTGAGAAAATGAGTAGTGGCAAATAGCACGCCATTGATGAGCAGAATGTCCCTAAGAAATTAGATTTAGAAAATTTATTCACTTGAATGATGTGTTTTTGATTATATAAACCAATCTATTAAGTTTTATGCTATTCAAAGTTCTGTTTATACCACTGATTGATGAAACAAACCATCATGTTCTTATGTCACGCGGATCAACCTATAGTTGTAGATTCCTGTACATGACTGGTACTGGAACTAAAACCCCTGAGTCAATAATAATTTGTGAGCTATTACTTTGGTAACTACTTCATATTCTTGAAAGAAAAGGAATGAAGGAAGAACCCAAGTATCTCGTGATCCTATAACTCCACCGTCTAACTTCTTTCCTGTGATGAGATGGAGGCTATGTACTTTATCAATAAAAGGAGGCCATATATTATGGCCTCCATCCTTGTTTTGCTGCCAGTTACTCTACTATTAAATGACTTAATTTAGATTACGTAACCACTTGTTATAGTTGATTTTCCTGTATTAAATTTCTGAATTTGGTAATACATCACACTATATTTTCTTCCAATGATACGGAGTTCGTTGCAAATTTCTTCTTATCTTTGATGTAGTCTTTCATTCCTTTAGCTGCGTTATATTTAGTGAAGGGAAAAGTGGATTCACTTGTTGTGGATTTATAGAGTATGTTACTAGTGGGTAATAGGTCACGTCTTTTATGCTGCTTGTCCTTGTGCCAAGGGTCTGCCGGAAACAGCCTCTCTACCTCCCAAGGTAGGGGTAAGGTCTGCGTACACTCTACCCTCCCAGACCCCACTTTGTGAGATTTCACTGGGTATGTTGTTGTTGTTGTTACTACTAGTGGGTAATATCCGTAAATGCAACTAAGACTTTTCCTAGCTGGAATGAACCTCTTCAACTTTTCTTTTCAGATACGGAAAGAGCTTCGTTCTCTAAAACAGATCAAAGGGCCCGATCCTAGTTTTAAGGATATCTGCTTTTCAGGTGCTGGAAGGTATTATAAGAAGAGGAAACTATTTTGACGTCTATGATTTTCTTGTTTAAATTTGTTTTCTTCCTATTTTTGGTGTAACCCATATTATTTAATATCTTATATATTCCAGTGACATATCGCAACTCTCAAAGAACTTCCCTTCTGTTGATATGGTATTCAGCGATGGAAATAAACTAACTCTCTCTCCTGAAAATTACTTGTTCCAGGTACGCATCTTATTCTGCTTTTGTACTTTCCTAACGATCTTGCTCGACGCTATTTTGGCATCAGATGTACTGGCTTCTTTTTCTTTTTACTATTTTGTATTGATTATTTGACCCCTTTTCCATTGTACTTGTATGCTATAAAGCACTTCAAAGTACGTGGCGCTTATTGCCTAGGAATTTTCCCGAATGGAAAGAATCCAACTAGTCTTCTTGGAGGTATTTCTCACTACTTGACAAGGTTCATCTTCCTAACTCTTCCGTGCTGAAACATGCATGTTTTTGATTGCAACAGGAATCGTTGTTCGCAACACTCTTGTAACTTATGATCGTGAAAATGAAAGAATTGGTTTTTGGAAAACTAATTGTTCAGAGTTATGGGACAGACTCAATTTATCTCCTCCACCTCCACCTCCACCTCCACCACCGCTTTCAGGCTTGGATAACCCAAACTCCTCTGTGCATATGTCTCCTTCACCAGCTCCTAGTGGACCTCCTGAGTTCGATATACCTGGTATGAACGGACAGCTTCTCTCTACATAGTATTTCTACTGGAAGGTTACTCTGCCCATTAGGGTGCTGTCATACCTAGAACTGCTTTTGTTCTAGCATGCTACTTGGAAGTTCTGAATCTGTTTTCTAATAGATTAATACAATTTTTCGTCTTCAAAAATATAAAATAAATAGATCAATAAAATTGTTTCCTTTCAATTTTCGAACGATACTGTGGTTTATGGTTTCTCTTATGAAAGTGAGGATCCAGTTTAGATTTGCATCATGCTGATATTTTGATGTGTTGCCTTTGATTAAATCACTTTTCGACAATCCACATTCTGTCTCTCCCTTAGGTCCAGGAATGCTGCTGTCTTTATAATCCCATCCAAGTTGACATTTGACCTTCCACCCAGGTTGTAAAATCATCTTGTTTCCCTGGCATTCCAAACTTCCTAAGAAGAGCAAATTGCCTGCTTAAAATTGTTCTGGTGTCATAACATTCTCAAGTTGGAGAAAGTCTTAATTAAACTGGAAATTTCTAATAACAACTTCACAGAATTCTTGATTTAATTAAACTGGAAATTTCTAATAACAACTTCAAAGAATCCTGAAAGCCTTACTGAAAACCTTTGGTCCCCTTTTATCCCTTTTCCACTTTTTGCCCAACTCTTCGATTTTGACCTTGGGTTTTAATTTGTCGAGCTTGCAAATTTACTCAGATCTCAAATGGGCTAGATAACCTTAACAGTTCTGTCAATTCACAGCTCATGTGATTGGTGCGTGCCAATTTCCAAAGCAGTGTGTTCGTCTTTTTGGGATATTTTAGTGGACAACAGTATTATTCTTAAAAGACAAGATACAAATATGTCGTGGGTTAGCTAGTTTTGCTTATTATTGGACTACATCTGTAAAGTTTGATAATTGAAGGTTTAATGTATAAAGTTGAAGGACCTAAAGTACAAAAATATGCTATAATCAAGGGACGAAAACGGCGTTTCTAATAATTACAACAACTGATACCAATTGAACATGAATTGGCCATATGCCCACTGTCTGAAATTGGCTCCATGAAGTTCTAGTAATTAATTGTCAAATTTCTTGTGAATTGTGTGACATGATTACTCTGAACAATGACAAGCATGAGAATTTTGTGGTAACTTCCTTAAGGGAAGGAGTGGCAATCTCAAAAGAATTTCTTGCATAAAAATTTCCTGTTCTCATTGTTAAAACATAGCTATGTTTTGCATTTTATTTCTATTTGATGTACCTCGTCTATGTTTGCATAATCTCAATTGACTTGACTTTATCTGCTGAAAAAGTTTTCGACATTTCATTTAGTTTTGCAAGTGTTAGTCACTTTTTCCTTCTTGATTACATCTATTTTCACAAACTTAAGCAACGTTCCGGTGCAGATATGATAGCTGCTGTAGTTGGATAATTCCATTACAAATAGTTATGATTGTTATCAAATTCATCTTTGATCTCAAATTGCAGGGGAGATTAAAATTGGGCTCATTACATTTTACTTGTCACTAAGTGTCAACCCCTCAGAGTTGAAGCCACGCATTCCAGAACTTGCCCATTTCATTGCCCAAGAGTTGGATGTTAATGTTTCACAGGTAGTTTGGTTTTATTGTGATAATTTTCGCGGAGCCTCATTTTATTGTGATAATTTTCGCGGAGCCTCTATTTTCTCTTTGATAAGTAACACATTTATTTCATCAAAACAGCATTGAGGAAATGGGGGTCTTGGATGTCTACATTTTGGTATAAAGGGAATGTCTGAGATTTATTCTTTCTAAGGGGGTCTAGGATGCCTGGCTATAGCATAGTCCAAATTAGACTGAGAAGTAAGAGCTTGTGATTGAAGTTTGTTGTGCTTGTGGGGTGGGGGAGGGTTTGGATAGGTAAATTCTCTGTTCTGTCGAGTGCTAAGTAGCAAGTTTTGACAACCTACAAAACATTAGCACAAAAATGGCTATGCAGAACTTGTGGTTTGTGAAGTTAGTTTTAAGAAGACCTTTTTATTAGTTCTGCAAAGGCAGTTAAACTTATCATATGTTCACCTATAAAAAGAAGACCTTTTTATTAGTATGGTATAGCTTGGATCAGAAAAAACTTCAAAACTAGAGCTTCAGAAAGATTACCTTATCTTATAGCATTACAGTTTAAATATGAATGTCTGATTTTGTTTACGTTATCCAACTGGTCTTGATATGGCAATTATCTATGCCTTAACCTCAAGCAATATTGGGAAGCCAGACGAGTTCTCTGTAACCATCGGCTAGAAGATTCATCAAGGATTGACTATTCTTATGATGATCCTTAAACCTATGGCAACTCAACACTTTTATCCGGATTGTACTGACTATTCTTTCAAGTAGGTTGAGTTAACTTTCTTGCACATGATGATGTCACTTGCTTTGCAGATTCGCTTAATGAACTTTTCGAGGAAGGGAAATGATTCCCTCACTAAATGGGCCGTCTTTCCAGCAGGATCTACCAACTCTATGCCAAATGCCACTGCAATGGTGACTTAGTGTTGTAGGATATTTATTGCTATCCTTTGAGTTGAAGAATGTGAATTTACTCATGATATCTGCATGCAGGAAATAATAAGCAGGTTGGATGAACAACACCCACATCTACAGGATTCCTTTGGAAGTTATAAATTGTTCGACTGGCGCATTGAACCTCCATCAAAAAAGTATGCAAGCCATTGCTGCTGCTTCTTTCACTAATTCCTCCGCTTGTCTTCACCCTTACAGTTCTTTATTCTCTTTTTTCTCTTGCTCACCATTCCTTTAGTTTCATCTCTTTAGCGTCCTTGCATGCTGTGCTAGTAGTATGATATTGCATCCTTAATTTGACATGGTTTTAATGTTTTAGGAAGCTTTGGCCGCGAAACTACTTAGTCCTAGTGGTACCATTTTTAGTTGTTTTGATACTTGGATTATCAGCTCCTGTTGGATGGTTAATTTGGAGGCGAAGGCAAGAATCGGCTCTTCCTTATGAACCGGTCGGAAGTGTTGAAACTGTTGCCCATGAGCAAGAACTGCAGCCACTAAAATGATAGGAATTATTTGCTTCGGACGATTCATGGTAAAAAGGAAATTTTTGAAGTGAAACTGTTGATCTTCTACAGAGTAATAGAGGAAAATATAGGATTTGGACTTTATGGGATTCAGTTCGAAATTCTACACATCCCATTTGATGTAGCGGGTTCGAAATTATTTGTACTTATTTAGTAAATTCTCAACACATGTACATGGTCTGAGCCAAAGCTACTCGTTTTGGATGAAGCCATAACATATACGCTATACATACATCCTGATCTTTTAACCTCTGTAACAAGTTGAATCAAAGTGAAGAATTACACCGGTCACAGATGTCAGTATCACTTTCGTAGGTGAATGTTTTAGATAACACGAAATTAGGTTGCCATTGCTGTTAGACACTCTCTATCTCTGTCTCTTTGAACAAGCTAGGTGAGTTAGCTGGTCGGGAAGGTTAGTTTACACTTCTATGTAGTGGGGAAGTTAGTTCAGCGTGATTGTGTTGTTCATGTCAGTTTATGCACACATAAATTATTCCATCAGGTACCTGTATTATTTCACCAGCTTAAATACATCGCAACTCGGTTTATGAGAACTCAGGTAGATAGAATGAAAGAATTGAGCTTCTTTTTTTCCTTCTTTCTTTTTTATACTCTACTAGGATTCGAAAAGAACCTGAAATCCAATTATAACACTAGTATGGGTAATAGAGAGTTGTAATCCATGCATCTCAGTTCTCGTTTTCTATCACGTCTTTCGATGTCTGAGTAGACATTCCGTCCAACTGTAAGAATCTGATAAATATCTGTAGGGAAGATGACGATTGTCTACATCTTAGTTTGCACTTAGAGAGAACTTGCTTAGCTATGCTGCCGTGATCCTCAACTATTGAAGAGAAGTTATAATCGTCATTGTAATCTCCCTATGTACTCAATATTATCCATGTTATACTTGCTCCTTCTTAATCACTAAGACGACATGTAACTATTCATTACCTATTCGATCTCCTAAGAGGTTATGGACGAAGGGGCTCAATACATCGATGATTTCAGATCGTTCACCATCAATAACTACAAATTCTTTTTACTGTATATATCCTCTTCTTTCCCAGTGTTTCATTGTAAAGCAAAAGCG
This sequence comes from Lycium ferocissimum, assembly GCF_029784015.1. Classification (NCBI taxonomy): domain Eukaryota; kingdom Viridiplantae; phylum Streptophyta; class Magnoliopsida; order Solanales; family Solanaceae; genus Lycium; species Lycium ferocissimum. The sequence goes on from NC_081348.1 coordinate 16,066,535, forward strand.
ATGGGCTAAGCTTTTACTTTGTTGGAAGAGAAAACAATAAAATAGATATGGCTGAACCATTTTTGAAAAATAATATTTACAAAAGCTCCAATCAAAGTCTTTACTTTCTTTGGAGAAAAGAAAAAATTACACACCATATTATGTTGGCTTTTACGGGATTTACAGGATTCAAGGGATATTTTCTACATTAAAATAACTAATTTGTCAACTTTTTTGAATATTTTGGAGAGATAATATCTCATATGGTCACTCAACTATGGCAAAGTCACTCAACTTTGTTTTCTAACTAGAAAGTCACTCAACTATGGGTAGTTCACTCAGAAAGTCACTCAACTTTGTTTTCTAACAAAAAAATCACTCAACTATTGGTGTTTCACCTACAAAGTCACTCAACCTATTTAAGTGATTTTTTAATTGCATTTTGTTGATTGTTATTTAAAGCCAAAATAGTAAGAAATAAAAAAGTGCCCGTTTTAACCATTTTATTGACCCACCTACTTGACCCGACCCATTAAAAATATATTGACTAAGACCTTTTCTTTTTTACCCTCATTCCCTCCTAATTTCTGTCTGCATTAAAAATTTTGTACTTTTCTGTTTGCATTAAAATTTTAAGTAACTTATATTTTAAAAAAGTTAATATGCAGGTCACATCTCGTACAATTTAATTGTCTAAATGCCTTCAGATTCTTATGCTGAGATATTATTTAGAGTAACCACTAGGTGGAGGTTGAATTTGAAAAGGAGAACCATCTTGACAATTTTAACCAAGGCACAAAATGATATTCTTCTTGGAAAACTTATTATTATTAAATATTTGGTTAAAGTATAAGTACAATCGAAAGAAAATAAAGCAAAAATGGACAAATTACTGATTAAGGATGACGAATGCACGTATGCCTCACTAATTTTAAGGAATTCAAGTAATAAACTTTTTTTTTTTGTAGTGAATTTATGTTGGAAACTAGGTCTTGGTCTTGGTCAAATTAGGAGGGAATGAGGGTAAAATAAAGCGAATTCTACATGGCATAACTAACTATAGTACATATTTATATTTAATAGCTATAGTTTAAATTAATTACATTCTATAGCTAAGAGTAGTATGTTAAATATAATTAATAGCCACATATATATTTAAAGTAGAATACTCCCTTATTATTATTTATAATTTTTTTTTTTTTTTCAGATTCTTATGCTGAGATATTACGAATGAGTCCGACCACCAACCAAGTACATCTTCTGGAGGTTGACTTGCGACGATGGCAAAAAGCATCTTGACAATTTCAACAAATGGCACAAACCAATATTTTAGCTTGGAAAACTTATTATTATTTAATATTTGGTTCAGTATGAAGTTCAATCCACCCAAAAAAGAAAATAGCAGAGAGCAAAAATTGGGAGGCAACAAAAATTACTGATTGGATGACGAATTCCGCACGTAGATCCGGAAAATACTATCTTTATGAGTGTATTCATTAATTTTTTTTTAGCATACAATTCAATGTATTCATTATTTTTTTTTTTTTGGTTTTTTTTAGATTGTATTCATTTTATTGTTTTGTAAACTTTTTTTGAGTGTTTTTGTTAATTTTTAGTGTATCTATGTTTTTTGTATTCAATTTTTAGTGTATTAGGCCTTCACTAAAAAAATTGTATGCAACAAGTTGAATGCAATATTTTTGTATTTATGTTGTTTGAATGCCACCGACTTTTAAATACAATAAAGTGAATAAAATGTAAACTTTTTTATTTCTTACTATTTTGGCTTTAAATAATAATGACATGAATGTCAGTTGAATAGAATCACTTGAATATAGTGAAAAGAATTTTTGAAATTTTATTAGGTATTCATGAATACATCTAGGCCGTTTTATGAATAGTGCCATTTTTTGTTAAAACCGTAGCTACGCAATGTAAATATTGAAACTGTAGCTATGACAAATTTTAAACCCCCAAAATGTAGTCATTTATGTAAAATTCCCTAAAATAAAAGGTCCCGATCAATATATTTTTAATGGCTCGGGTCAATAAAATGGTTAAAATGGGTACTTTTTATTTTTTACTATTTTGGCTTTAAATAACAATCAACAAAATGTAATTAAAAATCACTTAAATAGGTTGAGTGACTTTGTAGGTGAAACACCAATAGTTGAGTTATTTTTTTGTTAAAAAACCAAGTTGAGTGACTTTCTGAGTGAACTACCCATAGTTGAAACGGTGAAATAAATAAATTGGTGAGATTTTCGAAATTGAAATACCAATAGTTGAGTGATTTTCTGGTTAGAAAACAAAGTTGAGTGACTTTCAGAGTGAACTACCCATAGTTGAGTGACTATCTGAGATATTATCTCATATTTTGGACAGAGCCAATAATTAAAAAGCATAGTTGAAGTTTCGAAAGAGAGAAATTACCAAACCCAGAACATTGCGACTGAGTAGGCAATCTCCCCTCCTTTTGGCGAGGTGTGAGGTTACTCTACTCCATGAGATTGAACAAAAGATTAATTAGCAGTACTGCATGCCCTAGATAGGGAGATTAAATACTAGGGAGAGTAGATCTAGTCATAGTTAAAAGTGAAACGAAAGTGCAAGCTTAATTAAGTCAATAATTTTTTCATCAGATGAATGAAAGAATGTGGATATTCGAGTTATTGTGCATATTGTCATATGTTTTACCTGTGCATATTGGTTGGAATTCGGAAAATAACACATTGTGTCTTTATCATAAGCTGAAGCTAAATATCGTGCAATTAATAAGTTTTTTAAATTAATTTGGTTGATTCGGTCATTGTGTAATTTTTGCAAACTTCCTCACAAAATCATTGATTGGAGTTGTGCATCATGTACTTCTTAGCAAGTTGAGGAGGTGTTGAGGGATAAATCAACCCAACGTCTAAGTGTATTCAGGCGACTCAACTTAATTAGTAGCACCATTTCATTTTAATTGTTTATATCGGGGCTCAACTCACGTATGTATTTGTTTCAGTGCATTCTTTCTTTGGTACATGTGTGATGTGTTAGTAGCTTCTAGATAAAATCAGGGGTGGCTCGAAAATAAGGTCAATAAAGAAATTGCTTGGGGCTCCAATTTTTTTGGGGCCCCATTTTTTCCTTAAAGATGTATTTTATATATAAACTGTTGCCTCAACCGAAAGAAGTTTTTTTAAATTAAAATTGATAAAATCTTATCTAAGATCAGTAATGTCTCAAGAGAGACCGAATGGATTAGATGTATTATCAATTAAAAAGGCATTGTTAGAACAAATCGATTATAAAATAATAATTAATGACTTCGCATATGAAAAACCCAGAAAAGTAGACGTTAAATAAATATATAGATGACGATTTTTTTTTTTTTTTAAATTAGGGCCTCTATTTTGAAGTTTGGGTTTAGGCCCTTAATGTTGTTGAGACGGCCCTCGATAAAATAAGGGACGTGTACATAGATACGGGATTGTTTTTTCAGTAATTGAGGGAGTCTGATTTTACTCTCTCTAATTTATTTTCTTCTCTCAAACGAAATAAACCCTAACTTTTTTTTTTTTTCCAGTTTTCATCTATAACTGTTAGGTTTTTATAACATGAATAAGCTAGTGGGTTTGTCTTTTATTTTCAATTTGTTGGGACGTTGTATTATATTCCATGTCATTCTTACCTAGATGCAGTTGTGGACCAGAATTTTAAAGTCGTGGGTGCTCACTTTTTCAATATAAATGCGCAATTATTTAAATGTGAAAATTTAAAAAGCTAACGAGAAAATGATGATTAAATATTATTACGAAAAAGACTTCTAGTCACAAGTTAGATTGAGCAAACTACGGTTAATATATATATATATATATATAACGTCTTCTAGTCACTAAGACTCGACGACTCTTTATATTTTGAAGACGCTGATTGTAAATATTTTACGCTCTAAAGTATTCTAAAATCTAAAGTTTTTTGTCGTAATGAATGAGATATAGGAAATAGAAAAAGGGAAGAAAATAAACTAAAAGAAACGGTTAGGAAATGGTCAAGATTGAAATGTTACCATTTAAAAAAAAAAAAATCAAGAATGAAAAGAAAGGAAAAAGAAGAGAAAGTGAAGTATATGAAGTAGTAGTAAAACTTCTAAAGAAATGCTTCAGCCGAGAATCGAACCCTCGGTTTTCAGATGCTGAGCGCAAAACTATGAGCTTTATATGAGCTTTAGAACCAAAGCACCCATCCAGCGTTTTCGTTTATGGGTGCTCAACAGTTCATAATAACAGTGTTTCAATATTTACCCTCTAACTATACCCATTTTGAGTCGCCGTCAATGGGTGCTCGAGCACTCGAAGCCTACATTGTAGGTCAGCCCCTGCAGCTAGATGCTCGTGACTCTGTGGATGGGCTTAAAACCTCGGAGTCCAATTATGTATTCGAGCTTAGATTACGAATTTGGTTACTGGCCTTCAAATGCTGAATCATATAGTTGTTTGCTTGGTAAATTTTGAGATTTGAATAGTTATGTTAAAGAATGATTCGCTCGGGAAGGAATTGCTGGATGTCGATTACCAATTCCTGGAATTTTGGATCGTGACACTATTTTGCACTAGTATCTTAAATAACACATGCATTATATATCACACGAATTTGCTATGTCAACTAACAATTTTTTGTCATAATCTTGTTTGAACTGGCGGAAACATATGAGATGATCACCATCTTCTCTTTATTCAAAATTCAAAATACAATAAAGCATCGTAAGCAACCATATCATTTTCCAAATATTTGAACAACAATAAAGGTCACTAATTATTATTTGTTACGTACATAAAGTTCAAACGAAACAAGAGTACTTAGTAACAGAAATTATTTTGATCAAAGACATACACAAACATTGACAAAGTAAACATAACATGCATGCATGAGATCGATGGTGGTGCAATCAACGAGACAATACTTATTCCACTCGATCGATCACTAGACTTGCAATCACCATCTAGATAGCACAATACATGCCCGTTCCTCCCTAACCAGACTTGCAAGTCTTGCAAAGCCAGCCGTCACTGCAATCACTGTTTGATCCGCACGATGTATTGCATATTATTCTAGCACTAACTTGGAATTAAAGTTTCCACTTAATCGCTGCAACATCCGTGGGCATGTCCCGGGAAGCCATTGCTTGCAGCTTTCGTGAACCTGCTGATACAGTAACTGCACATCGCAAATATAGCCAATATTATAAGAATAATTTAAAATACAACATATGCTAGCTAGCTAGGACGCATGCATGCATAATGCGCATATATAAATTCAAATAGCTAGTGAAGAAGGAATAGGTAAAGCAATATAATGAACCTGTAGTTGCAACAAGGACAACAATCAAGAAAAACGCAAATTTCACTTGTGAAGCCATTAATTTGTGATGCTACTAAAGTACTAATTTGGCACGGATGAATATAGTGGGAAACAAGAATGTTTATATGGTGCTGGTGCTGTTATCTCTTGATATTGACTTGTATTTATAGACACCCATTAGCCAAAATATTCAATTTTATTCCTCCTATCCTAATGAAACCAATAATGCACCCTAGTCTTAAGCATTAATTTATCAATTAATATATATGATTTAGTGGCTTTTAAGTACTTAGTTATGTTGATAAACTGGCCACCGAAGCAACCAATATTGCACAAGTCATCTGGCGAATATACAATACTTTTATTTAACGAATTTCTCCATTTCAATGCTTTAAATTTCGAGACTTTATGAGTTAAATATTTTAAATGGGAAAGAACACCTAGAATGTAGTCGATACCCGATATGTGCTGGTTGGAGGCAGTGGTGGATCCAGAATTTTCATTCAGGGGGTTAAAAAAAACAACAAAAACTAAATATAAAAATTAATGTTGTCGATGGGAATCGAACCTAAGACACTAGAGATAATTTTGAACACCTTGGATTGCTTGAGCTAACCTTTTGCATTTGTTTAGAGTTTTCAAAAGTTAATATATGTACATAAACACATAAAATCTACCTTATATACACTGTATTTTTTGCCGAGAGTGTTGGGGTGAACACCCTCGGCATCCTCTAGATCCGCCCCTGATTGGAGGTACACAAGGTACGAGCAAACTGGCCCGAACACCACGACTATAAAAATAATGTAGCATGGTGGTGACATCGCATCTCACACAAGATTTGATAGTGGAAACATCGGCTGAGTTGACCCATACATGATAATTGGACAACGTGTAAATTGGCCTTTATTTTTTTAAAACAAATTTGTCATTTAGATCTCGATCAGAAACTTGCAAGAACCGTGCAAATCCCATTTCATGCATGTCAAAACTATTTAGGCAGTGGGGCCTAGCTAGCTGAAACTGTCTATCTAAATTTTACTAGTGACCTTGTTTGATGGAGTAGTAATTTTAAATTGTCTTATCTAAATTTCCATGCCGGTGAGTTTTGGAAAACATTTTACTTTCTCTTTTTAAAATTTGAAATAAGAAATTAAAAGAATAGTCGTGTTAGGTTAATTAAAAGAATACCTATGCTCGGTTATTTTACAGGATTGGGTTGTTAGACTGGATGAATCAAAGTTTTTTGAATTAGATCAAATTCATGGGAGCGGCTCAGTAAACTCTTAATTTGATTACACCTGTCCCTTTTCAGATCTAAAGGTCAATATTTATTTCATTAAATACAACCCCTAAACCATGGTTGAAGTTCATAAATTTTATATTTAATTCGTTTTCCTTATATATAGGCAAAAATCTTGATGTTATTAAGTTCTCTCTGGTTTTTTGATCTGCAGACTTGATGTATTACGGTTTTTATTTTGTACTTTGATAAAAGCAAAGCGTGGTCAGTTTATTTAGTAGTAGCAAGTTAGTTCAATTCTCACACTAAATTACTCCAACAATTCTCACACTAAATTACTCCAACACAATTGATGAGTATTTAATTTGAACGAGCTTGAAATTTGTGGTGATAGTTTACCAATTTTTGAAGACTTAATAATGCAATTACTAAAGCATGAAAAACATTTACACTCCATACTTTTGTTTTAAAAATCAAACTCCATTCTCAATTTTACACTATAGATATTCTCTCTCGTTGTTTATACAAAGTCTATTTTATCTTTAATCATTTCAATTCTCCATCTACGTAATAATTCTTTATATTATATGTAATACTTTATTTGAATTTGCTACAACAGCTAACACTATCCTTTATGATTGTTATTTTAGTATGACATGCATTAAGTATCTACTCCCTCCGTTACTTTTATTTCGCTTCTCGAGTGTTAAACTACATGAACTTTGACTAATATTTTATGATGTAATTTATCATCATATCAATATGAGAAGAATTGCAACTTATAGAATTTTCCGTATAATTTTTGAATATCTAAATTTTAATTTTAAAATATTGAATTAATTTAATTCAATTTAGTTATGAAGATTAGTCAAATTGACTCTCGAAAAGCGAAACGTGACAAGTAAAAGTTGATAATATAAGAGTAAAATAAGCATTTAAAAATAGATAATTGAGGGAAGAATATCAATTATTTAAAATTGAAGGGGAAAGTTTGATGTCTAAAATCAAAATTTGCTAATGTAAATGATTTTCACCCAATAATAAACGGAAGAAAAATCATGAAAATTATAAATATAAAAACAGAAAGCTGATCCCAGAGAATAAGGGAAAACAAAGAATTTATCACTGCAAGATTTTTGCCAATAGATAAGGAAAACGAATAAATATAAAACTAATGAGCTTTAACCATAGTTTATAGGTTGTATTAGATTAATTAAATATTGACCCTTAGATCGAAAATGGACAGTATAATCAAATTAAGAGTGCTCTGACAAACTCGACGGAAAATTACCTGTGAGATGGTCCTTCCAAATTCATGTGAACCATTAAATTAAGAAATTTTTACATGATGTAGCTAACGATATGAGGTATTTAAGTATAATAACTACACTCTAAATAAATCACAATCCGTATTTAAAGTGTATATTGCAATTGCCCAACGTAGCTATACCGTATTCACGCATCGAAAAGTTTAGATTTCAAAGGTACGAAAACCCTCGTCTTCCTCTCCACTCTGTCACATCTGGATGCCGACGAAGGTGACCCCCTAACCTCCGCCGACCCATGTTGAACCCTCTCCGCCGACCCCCAACGTCCCCCTTCGGTTTTCCTTTTTACACACACTCGAGCTCTCTACCCTCAAATCTATTTTTTCTATGTATTCATGGTATCTTAATACACTGTATTTGAGTGTTGTGGAAGATCAGGTTCGTCAGAGAGGACGAAATTTTGCCAGAGCAAGAGAGAGAGAGCATGGCCAGATCTGAAAATAGTAGTATTTCTCAAATCTGGATTTGATTGTATTTTGTATTTTGAAAATAGTTGTACATATTTCTCAAATTTTGCCCCTCGCAGCTATATTGTATTCTTCATTTTTTAGTATAAAAATACAGTGTATTTTTTTGTATTCTCTTGTATTTCTATAATTCTGAAGGAGAAAACTGTATACTTAAATACATCTGAATACATACGAAACATGTAAAGCATAGTTGTATTTGACTTATCGTATTTTAGAACTATGTATTTGAACACACATAAATACACGCGAAATAGTTAAAAAGTAGCTACGAATTGTAATTAAGAAAATAATAGCTATAGTTGGTTAGAAGCCTAGGAACTATAGTTATTTATGTAAGTTACTCTTAAATTAATGACATATGTTCAATTAAAAGACTCATTATTGTTATATCATGGTCCCGTTAAATGATGAGCATTTTAAGCCTAAAAATAATGTTAAGTGCAGCTATATATGATTCAATAGGTGGAAAAAATGGTATTTTTAAGCCTAAAATAACGCTAATGACATTTATGATCCAATAGGGAGGATGGCGAACGATATTTTGAAAATTATTTCTAATACGTTAATGACATTTGTAAGTCTTTTTCTTAAATTAAGTATGTTATATAAAAATTGTGATCTCACACGTCATTACTGTCAAAGCCTTTTTTTTTAATAAGACATGCACTAATATGTGAATTAGTAATTAAAATTCAAGAAGAAAACAAGAAAGAAGTTAATACAAACAAAACAAGAAAAAGATTAACAATATGACCCATGCACAACACGGGACACAACATCTAGTTTTCATATATACTTGTACACTTCTTACTTTAATTTGGCCAATTCACTAAATACTCAAAGAAAAAAAATATCAACTAGCTACTTTTATTTCTTGATATTCTGCTTCCAAAGTCACACAAAAGTAGAGCAATATAGGAAAGCAAAAAGCACATCTGTAGGTGATGTGACCTGCAGCATTTAGCTCCTATAGGAGCAAAAGCATTAAGGTGCCAACAACCAACTTGCACACAGCTAGGAAAAAAACCTAGTTAGGCTGCTATGAATTAAGTACATCTTCTTGGATTGTTTGCGATGTTTACGTTATGTATAATTATTTCCCTTAGGTGAAGAGATTGAGTCACTTGTATGTACACGTAATTAGTGCACTTTTACTTAGTATAATTATCAATATATATATACGCTTATAAATCATTAATACACTTTTACTTAATGAGATTATCAATTTATAAGTTGATCAATCATTAACATTTACGGAAGGAGAAATTGCATCCATACGTAGACAAGGTGGGTGTTAAGTAACGGATACAATTTTCAAAAGTGGTTGTAAAAGAAGAACCCCTGCTATCCCCCTTCCCCCATATCCAGCATTCGTTTGAGTCTCAACATTTCTTATTCTTCTAAAGTCTTAATATATACGTAGCTCCATCTTCCACTGATGTAATTTGTCCTTCCGTATCATTCCACAACTCAGGTTCTGGGGACCTACCACCGGCATTATGCTCCATCAACTCTTTTAACGTAGTTACCACTGCTTGATACACTTCACCAACACAGTCAATCTTTAGACCCTTCAATTTTGCATCATCTTCATTAACTACTTCCTGAGAAATCAAAAGTAAATAAAAATTGGAGTTGAAAATAAAGATGAAAATGTAACCATATGTAGCGGGTCGTATTTTTTCCGATTCGTATTTGCACTTGCCTCATTTAAAAATGAAAGTGTCCCGAGGAAGTACGGTTGTCAATCGTAATTTGAAAACGGAAAAAATATACTTTTACGTGGATGGTGCTCTAAATGGACTTTATTTTAGAGTCGCCACCTAATTTTTAGGAAATTAGTAAACCGATTCAAAAAGGGTTCATTCAAAACGGTTAAATTTTAAAAGAATCCTAATCTAACCAAAGTTCGAGTAATGGTTCTCCGTGATCCCCGTGGAAGGTGTTAGCACCCCTAGATTAAGGATCCGTGAAATACGATTGACCTACGGTGTTCTAATAGTATACCTTTGTAGATATAAATTATTTGTGATAAAAACCGCTTTTATTTATATTTCCACAAATCAAGATGTGTCATTTATGCAAAAGTACTCACTTTTCAAAAAATGAAAATGATAGAGTTTTGCCCAAAATTGGGTGTGTTGGGTTTCGGACTAGAACAACTAAGTTAAAACCCGAAGGCGTTAACCTAAGTAGAACACTACGTAAGCCCACCCGAGTTTACAAAAAGGTTTTTTAGTTTAAGTTTTATATAAAAAAATAATTTTTTAGCATACTCTTGTTATCCATATTTTAACCATATTTTATACTTTTATCCTTTTAGTCCAAGTTAATCCAAAAAATAGTTTAAGTCCACTTTTGTCTAAAATGTCCATATGCAGGGTCCACAATCATTTTGTCTCTAGTTCGCAAAATTAATCAAGTCTATTATTTTGTCCCAAAAATCATTTTTATATGCTAATAATTGTAAAAATCAGTTTTATATTTAGAAAACGGTTTTTTGGCAACTCTAATACATGACCATTTTTAAGGGTTCCAATAAATCACATTTAATCAATTTTGACAAATAAATAGTAAAGAAATAGGGAGTGGGCCGACTAAACCCAAATTTAAAAATGCATAAGTAAATATTTCCGCTCCAAATTATGCTCCAATGCCTTAGTCCTTTCATGATAGGGGTTGACTCGATCTAGAAATGTTAGTGGGCCTCGAAAGACCCACCAACTTTTGCTGGGGCAACCTAAAGATCAAAAGGAGGGATTGAGTCCACCAAATTCAAGCACCAACACTTCACTAATCTTTGAAAACCCCTTTGTCTTTTTAAATTTTTTGGATGATATCCGTACTCTTCTATGTATATATTTCTATTGTATGTATATTTTGTGTATTTTTAGTAAGAGTGTGTATAGGCTACTAAGTTTTTGAATATATAGATCATACCTTAGCTTTTTTTTTTTTTTTTTTTTTTTTGCTAATTTTCGAACTCCCTTTCTTTGTTTTCTTTTTTCCTCTCTTGTGTGTGGTTTCAATAATGGGTTTTTAGGTGATGAAAATGGTGAAGGTAAAAAAAATGAAGTGAAAGAAGGTGGTGATACATTTTTTTTTATTGCTATGGGTCCCTCTTTTTCTTTTTCTCATCCGTGACCATTTTCTAGAAAATGATGATGGATATTTTTTGTTTTCTACTGTGTGGTCCCCATCCCCCAAAATAGAAAGATAAAATTTCCCCCTTTTTTCTCTCTCAAAAAAACGCGACGTCCCCTTTTTCTAATGTCCATCCCTTTTATTTGTAGGCAAGCCAATTTAGAATTCTATGGACAAAAATAGGCTATGTGGCAATAGCTTTTCCCCAAAATCCTTATTCAAATTTTCAAAAATCATCCAACTAAGTATTTAGAATTCTATGGACAAAAATAGGCCACTTGGCCATACTTTTCCCCCCAAAATCCTTATTCAAATTTTCAAAAATCATCCAACTAAGTATTTAGAATTCTATGGACAAAAATAAGCCACTTGGCCGTACTTTTCCCCCAAAAATCCTTATTCAAATTTTCAAAAATCATCCAACTAAGCATTTAGAATTTTATGGACAAAAATAGGCCAATTGGCCGTACTCCCCCCCCCCCCCCCCCCCCCCCCCCCAAAAAAAAAAGACCTTATCCAAATAGTACCAACAAAGGTACAAACGGATAAAATCCCCTTCTTATTTTTATAAAAATGTAGCATAGTTTTTATATAAGCTAGGTTAATTAGTCTAATACGCCCCTCGTAAAATAATATTTTGATGAAATAAAAATTATAATACGTCATTTTAAAATCCGAGCTTCAAAACGACCCCAATATTAATATACTTCTGAGTAATATTTAAAAATGTGAAAAATGCGGTAAAAAATGAGCCGTAATTCATACGTCGTTTTAATTAACAATTTTCCCAAGTTAGACGGAGCGAGATATGTATCTTCTTTTCAAATCATGTTTGTGAAAGTAAATAACTCATAATTTCTTGTAATCGTTAATTTTTATGGAATAATAATTATATGTCAACTTTTGCAATTTTCTCGGGACTTTTAAATTTTTTAATTTTTTTTAAGGGCATCCTTACTCCGCTTGGACTCGGAAAATTTGAAAATTAAAATACGCGTTTTATGAGATGAAAATTGGGTGTCAACACCATGCATGCATGATTAGAAAAGAATTACAGTATACACATAGCATATATAGTTAAAAGTGCACACACAACACACATATGTATACCTCCCAAGTTTCACCCTATGGATAAACAAGTATGGATTCTAGTTTAAATCCCTCATATTAGTCTCCCGCAAGGAATATAGTTCATTTGCTTTCGCTGCTACTTCTTTGTTGTTAGAGTTGTAAAATGTTTCCGCAAAAGCATGGAATGATTTTTTATCGAGCTTCCCCATTAACTTGACGCGGATAGAACCAACTGGCCTCTCCTTTAGACCTCTGATTAGTTCTTTTCGAGCGTCTTGCATCTCGTCATTTGCAAGTTTAATCTTTGTAAGGTAAACTTGTTGCAGCTCTTCCATATTTTCAATTAATTCTTGAGCCTCCTCTTCTCTTTATAGGAATTGAGATCTTCTTCTAATTCCATGCTGCTCGAGATCACTTCGAGGGCACCTTTCAAGTGATTAGTTTGCAACTTTTATAATTGGTGATCAGCATATTTTGCTTCCAACTTCTTATCAAGCTATTCATTTTTTCTCTTTTCATCTTCGATACTTTTTCTCCATTGAACTCCGCTCTTGATCCACGATTAACAGCTCCGCAGCCATTTTAAACAACTCCTCAACCTTCCTCTGCTCCAACCTTTCTCTTGCTTTCATCTCTTTTTTCTCAAACGCAACCTTTGTTTGCTCACTGTCATTAACTGCTTTACATTTTCTTAGTTCTTCCTCCATATGCTCAATTTTTCGGTGCTCACTCTCATTATATGCTTGTAGTTTCCTAATTTTTTCTACTTGTAGGGTGATTAATTCTTCCTCTTGCATCACATCTTTTATTTGAGCTTCGAATTGCCTTTGACTTTGCTCCCTTTCCAGCAGTGCCGGCTTTAGGGTGAAGCTGATGGGCCTCAAAATTTTTAGGGGCCCCATTTTTCACTATCATAGGTTTATAAATTAGTTTTTGAAAAAAATGAGTATTTTAAAGTAAACGAATAATTTTTTAGTTAAAAAATAAAAGAAAACTTTAAAATAGATTTGACCGCCTTTGAAGCATTTGAAAAGTTATAATTAGTGTTATCCAGAAACCGATTGGTAAAAACAACAATGTGTACATTTCACGCACGATAATCGTACTGGCCATATTCCAACTAAGTTTAACGAATTCCTCCATTTCAATGCTTTAATTTCACGAGACTTTATGAGTTAAATATTTTAAATGGGAAAGAATCCCTAGAATCGTACCCATACCTAGTATTTGTGCTAGTGGAAAGTACTATTAGTAGCTATCTTGTAGATTTAGTTGAGGTACGTCGTTGTGTAAGTTGGGTTGTATACTAGGGTTTATTTTTTATTTTATTTTTTTCAAAAGGATAATTCACACAATGGTGGTGACATTGCATCTCTCTTTATGGTGGAAGCATCAGCTGAGTTGACCCCATACATGATAACTGAACAATGTATAAATTTTACTTTTTGAAAACGAAATTGGCATTTAGACCTCATAAACTTCCAAGAATCGTGCAAATCCCATTTCATGCATGTCGAAGGTACGTAGGTAGTGGGGCCTAGCTAGCTGAAAGGGATCAAGAAGTAACTTATTATGTTCTACTCTAGTCATCATTAAAGAGCAATTTTACCAGTGAGCTTGTTTGATGGAGTAGTAATTTTGAATTGTCTATCTAAATTTCCGTTCACGTGAGTTTTTGAAAACATTTTACTTTCTCTATTTATATTTTCTTGTTCACATTGTAATTTGTGTCATCCAAATTCATCAACCTAAGAGAGTTACTAATATATACCGGTTTTAATAAAGTCGTCATTTGAAAATAGTACTGAATTTACATGAATATAAGTAACATTTTGTTGCAAGACATCAAAACTTGTCTTCTAAATTTTGACCTTTCAAGAAGTGAAGATTAGCTATAAAACGAGTGGCAGCAGAGGGAGCAGAACCAAATCTTTCATACAGTTATTAGTATTTTGTCGAATTTTGTTTACCACTTCCATGAAGCCGATAGAATCTTCTCATCTTTAAACAGGTTGGCGTTGCTTGTGCCTGAACATCACATGGTACTGCAAAAAGAATACTAAAATCCTACTAGATTGGATCGTGATATTAAGAACACTTATTTAAAGAATATTTAATTAAGTGTACGCCACGTGGAATTGCTTTGTTTTCGAGATTTAAGCCTTATTTATTTGCACTTAATAAATGTATTAATCTTAATTACTTAATTTCAGTCATTAACTCTGTTATTTTTAAGTTCCAATTTTAATCATTCATATCTTAACTATTAATTGCATTTTTTAATTCGAAATAATGAAGATCTATAACATAGTTTGAATATCATTTAAGTGTTTATTCAAGAATTTTCCAAAGATGATAGTTGATCACCAATACTTCATTTACTCGCTAATTGTCGTTGTTGCTGCCCATCATTATTAACTACCACCATCCTCAGGCACAACCATTACCACTGTCAATCCCCACAGTTGATCGTCACCAATTAGCCACCAGTTACAGTCATCACTATCAATCACCAATTCCTTGTCACCACCATCAACCACCATTATATATCGTCAATCACAATCTTCATTCCCCATCACTATTAACTATCACTATCAAGCATCAGCCATCACAATTATCAACCCCCACCACCAAATACAATCGTCAACAACCACCATTAATCATTATTCCTAGCCACCATCACCACAAGCTACTACCCACAATCATGACCATCAACCAATACCATACCTAATCGGTACTCACAACCACCACATCAACTGTGCGCACATAATTTTCAAATTTTTTTTTTTTTTACTGATATAGTATTAAATTGATTTAGTATTTTATTTAAACTTTTATATTTATATATTTTAAAACAAAGACAAGTTTTATATACTCAGATATTGAGAAAACAAGCAATCTTAATTATTTCGTATTCAGATTTTAATACAACATCTAAATATTCATGTGTGTATGCAGATTCAAACATCTAAATCTTAATGCACATCTTAATATTCAAATATGTATCCAGATTCAGACGTCTTAATCTTAATAAACAAATGAGACCTTAAACCTTTCTACGGATATATTCCACATTAGTTTATAAATTCTTTTGAAAATTTCAGTGCTCTGGGTCCCAAATATGGAGTACAAAGTCTGATTTTTCAAATTTCTACTTTATTTCTATGACCTATGACGATGGCAGACATCGATAGCTATCATGAAGCTTCTTAGCTGTCGTGGACATGCATGTCCTTGCGTGCGGTCACAAGTAGGTACTCTATGGCTCTTCTTCGCAATCGCGAACCTCGTAATGCGATCGTGCCCCTTTGGCATTAAAATATAAGAAAATCTATTATATTTTTTTTATCTTAAACTAGTCTTAAGTCTTAACATGACCGAATCCTATTGAAACGCAATTCAAATCATATCAACTAATCATAAACAATAAGTATTGTAAATTCATAAATATGTTCGAAATGCATGTACACAATATGAGTAGTGGGTTGAGAAAGATAATTACAATCACACTCTTATGTGAGTGGACATATTTGAAATATAATTAGATAAATAAATGTGTTCTTTCTATAATAGCTTAAAAAATTTAGATCACTATCACGCACACATTTTTTTGGCGGAAGCACCGGATCGGATGAGTTGGCCCATAATTGCATAATGTGTATTCTAAAACAAATTTAGTATTCCAGGTCTCGAAAACTTCCAAGAATCGTGCAATTCCCATTTCATGCATGTAGGAGCAGCATTTAGGATGGAAAAACTATAAGTTAATCAGGTGAAGCGCACGTGGTGAAAACTAATATTTTTTAAGAAAATAAAAAATAGAAAAGCTAATCTTCTGATCTTAAAACAGGTTGGCGTTGCTGGTGCCTGAACATCGTGCAAAAAGAATACTAAGATCCGACGAAATTGGATCCTGAAAGAACATTTTTTAAAGAATATTTAAATAACATTCTTGATTATACACGATGTGGAATTCCTTTGTTTACGGGATTCAGGCCTTATTTGTGCGCCTTGAACAAAGATTAATGTTAATTATTCAAATCTCAGTCATAAAGCCTGTTTGTTTTTAAGTTTGAATCATAATCATTCAGAACTTAACTATTAATTGCATTTTAGTTAATCTGAATGCGGAAGATCTATAAATACTAGTGAATTTGTCCAGCTTCGTGCAGTCATGAAAACCTTATTAAATTTATGATTTTTTTTTCTAATACTTAAATATTAAAAGTAATCACAATATATTTTATGAAATTTAACATATTCTTTTGATTTTCATAAGATAAACTAAACATATAACTTTATAATTTCAACCCTTAAGTATATTGCAAAACTTAAAACATTCAAAAACTAAATTAAAAGTTAAAACAATTGAAAACATCACCAACGTTCTTAGAGAAAATAAAAATGTAAACATAGCATCACAACAACAAAAAGAGTCCTGAAATATCCCCCGCATCATAAAATATATATATTGAATGATCAGCTTATAGAAGAGAGAGAGAGAGAGAGAGAGAGAGAGAGAGAGATGATACAACTTTCAAAGATTGAAAAAATTTTGAGAAATCAAAAATAGATCTAAAAATGTCATAATTTCTTTTGTAATTCATGGGGTTTGGATAGAGTAATAGGGTTGAACCTTATGTGAAATACAATAAATATTACGAAATTAAAGATAAAAGAACAATAGTCCCATCTCCTATCCACAAGAGACTATCATAAACTCCAACTTGATTGCAACACTTTTAAAAATAACTATCACTGAATTCTCTCATTAATTTAACACTTTGATACTACTCAATCTTCAATTCCCTTTTTAGCTCGGCCTGTTGTTTAAAGTTTCATTATCTTGAATGCTTTCTCACGCTTCTAAAACACAAGGGTAACTGGTAAGCTTGTTTTGTCTCTAAAACACAAGGATAGTTAAGCATTATTGTTACCATCACCATGCTTAATTCAATATTGATAGTTGGATATATGTACAATATTGATTCCTGCCTCCACAAAATTAAAGTCTTGCTATATTTATATCGTTTGATCTGTCTTGGATTTTCATAACTAATCAGGCTTCACAACTATAACATCATAAAAAAATCATAAAAAAGTTACAGGTTTACAAAATAACAAAAAAAGAATGACATGACAATTAGTTGATTTTAACGAAAAGTAATATAGAGAGACAAAATAACATTACAAGAAGTGTTCTCGCATGTAATAAAAGAAGATAAAAACAAATTAAGAAATGATGAATTCATCACCAGAATAAGAAATAAAGCAAGGATTTCATCACCAAACTCATATATGCAGACACATTCTAGTGGCAATTTAGAAGGCATACAAAAAGTTCTTTTGAAAAATATGAAGAACCTATGGGAGTCCAAGTAATGCAAATTCTAACAATATATAGTGAAATAATATCCTCAAATTTGGGGATGGGGAGAAGGCATGATTGATGAGGAACTTTTCAATTCTACATTTACTTACAATAACTATTAATAGTTAATGATACTCAATAAATATGTTACAATATATGAAAAAAATATCCTCAAATTTGATAATGGGGAAAAGGCACGATGGACAAACTTGAAAGCCGAAGAGGCCTTTTCAATTCTCCATTAGCTTACAATAATTATTAATAATTAATGATTAATGACACTCACTAAATAGGATAGAATATTGTTAACCTTTTAATTAGAAAATAAGGGGAAAATAGGAAAAAGGGTAAAAAAAAATAAAAAAATAAAAAAAAAGAGATAAAAGATAAAAGATAAATAGGAATGGTGATCATAGATGGGTGCCACATCACCTTGTCTATGCCTAACTTTATATTATATTCTAGCAAAATTTTTAAAGAAAATTAAGCATATATATTGATCAAAATTACAACTTAAAAGGAAGATCGAAATCGAAGGGAGAGGAGTAAAGGATAGTTAAAGAAAATGGTAAAAGTGTATCAAGTTCCTTGACTTTATGATAATGGATCCTCTTCAGGCATGTTCTTCAACCTTTTTTGACACATTCAACGTGTTTATAGCATTTCATACTCTCTTTTTCCCGTATAGCATTTCATACTTGACCTCCATTTCATACTTGACCTCATCACTGCAATTGCTACCTTTGTATATGCTAGCTCCTCATTAGTCTCAGTCATCAATCAAGTACTGTAGAACCGGTGACTATACTAATTAAAAACGCAGTAGCTGATTCTTTAAATCACCAAAACGGAAGGGAAGAAAATAAAATAATATTAAATTGAGTGCGTATAAAGAAGAAAAATATGAGTACAACGGGTTACCATCAAAAAAGGAAGTAAAAGAAAGTTTGTAATGCTACTGCACAGGATGTCATAAGTCATTATGCCGATACTAAGCGGCTGCTTCAAGTTGATATATGAATAAGGTTTGAACTAAGATTTCTTTGTACATCCTGACTTCTGTTTGTTCTCAACAGATCTAGAGGAACAAAATTTTCTCTAAACCAGCTTCATAACTCCAAAATCTGAACTCTATAGCTACTTTTGTTAGTATGATGCAACGGTCCAATATGAAGTTGTCACCAAATTCAGAACAATTATATTCAAGAAGCCAAAAGTTCATTAGTAACTACATATTTTTGAGTGACTTGCATCCTCGGAGAGAAGACATTTCACGTTGAACTCCATTCCCCGATTCAGATTAGCTAACTTCATTAAGATAAGCTGCATGAAAGTATACATATACAGAATTCAACTATTTGTTAATGTTTATCTCCCAATTAATTGGAACATGAATTGCAACTTAAGACTGAAAACTGAGAAATCGGAAATATTTTAAACAGTAGGTTTTTTTTTTTTTTTTTTGGTAAAGCACATCAAACAAATATTTCCCTTGAAACTTCACACTAATTTGCAAAGTCAACTTTTGTGTATTATAAAACAAAGCAGCATAATTTACCTCAACTCGACGGTGGATGGATTCCACATAGTTAATAGCCTCATCAAGCTTCAGAGCTTTTTCAATCACCGATTAAAAAAATATTGTACTTAAATCAGAATTGTGTCTGTTTTTTCATAAATCTTCTAATCTCTGCAATCAAAGCTCACTTGCAACAACTTCTAATCGTCAAAGGCTCTCGCACATGATTTTACCAGATCTCTTCTTACTTGTATTGTTACCAGTATCTCTTCTTACTTGTATGCTCAAAGGACAGGATTATGTTTGAAGTTATAAGTGTTTATGTTATGTTCAACGAAAGGTTGGAGGTTAAACGAATCGGAAAAAAAAAAAAAAAAAGCGAGTTGGGGATGTTGAATAACTTAACGGAGCGTGTGGAGTTTTGGACATATCCAAGTATGCAAATAAAGAGAGTATAAAAGCTTTAGGTCTCCATGCGGATGTAAAAATTTTGAGACTTCGAGCAACTATATAAGGGTTTAACCCCTCATTTTCAGCCAAGAAAACAGCCCAACAATTGTAGAAAGTTCTCAACCTTCCCTCCATTAAATTTAAGTAAAAAGACAAATCATTTGAGATTATAATATTGTGTTGCGGTGAATTTGTGGCTTGGGAGTAAGGCAAGTATTGGAGATACACGGAAGTAAGGTATGAATCTTTTTCTTTTGGTATCATTTATTTACGGAGATAAATTTATGGAATAATTATGAGAATTCGTTTGTGGAGGAGTTGGAGAAAATATCATATGGTGTATTTGATGGAATATTTTAACAGGTTGTTGTTGTTTGTTGTTGTTATTGGTTGTTGATTGTTGGTATTGAGAACGGGCTAGGCATATAAATGACAACTTTAGAGACTTAAGATAAGATGTGACAATCTAATGATAATACGAATGGTTGACTATGTAGATTATGAGATGACGAACGATCCTAAATAAATCGTGTAGAAGCAGTTGGAAAGTCGGAGAGTAAGCTCCAAAGGTATGTTAATTCCCTTTCTTCTAAAGGCATGATTCCTTTCTTATGAATCCAATAGGTATTTTCAAATGCGATCCCTTTATGTGAAATAAATGTTTTCTTCCCTCAAAAGCTAAAAATTCATGATTCGTAGAGTTCATGATTCTTCTCCTTGATAATCCATAAATATTTTCCAAAATGTCCCAATTTTCCGAGTCAAAGATTTATGATTCTATAAGCTTTTATGACAACAACAACAACAGACATGTTTTTACAATATGAATGAGGATGTTAAAGATGAAAATGTTTCTATGATGATTATGATGATGATGATTTTAATTCTAGAAATTGCTTATGATTTTAATGCTAAAGAGATTATTGAGCTTCTCTTTGCATGATAATTGTTCCTCAACGTGGGATAAAAGGTAATGATTGATTCATAATACAATCGGAGGCTACCGACCTTACGTCACTCCGATATAGTTGTGGCTTTGATTGGGCTCTCATGCAGCTTTATATATATGTTGTATTTTCTCACACCGAGCCGCGCTATAGTCGGCTGGAAACGGAACCTATTGGGCAACCACGATCTATTCTCGTTACATCTTTCTGAAATCATTATGATGATGATATTATATATATGTATGTAAGAAAAAGCTCATGCATGACATCCGCCTTATAAGGCATCCGGCGGTTATATATCTATATTATGTCGTTATTCATGTCTTACATATATAATAAGCGTTTACCCGGATGAGTAGAGGATATTAGTAGAAGATGTTCCGGTTGGATTCTAAGTGTTAGTGATATCTATGTTATGGTATCTTGATTTATGTTAGAGACTCAGAGTCACGTATATAACATGTCGGTCTTGTAACATAAGCCGATGTATCATTATGCATTATGTTACAAATTTCATATGAAATTTTACTTGATTTGAGAAAGACGAAAGGCATGTTTTTGAAAAGCTTTCATTATGCACTCATTTCATGATTTAAGACTGGAAGAAGATTATGAGTATAATGATCTAATAGGCGGGTTAGTCGACCCATCAAATAAGGTCGTGTGCCCATCATGCCCTATCAAAAGTTAGGGTGTGACATGTATGTACGGTAAGAAAGTACGAAAATCGTAGCGATATCAGTACAAATCGCCACAAACAAGAGAAACCAAGTAACAAATTTCAAAATTGTCGAAGTGATCGACTATAAAAGACAAATCATTTGAGAGTGGATTGAAACAACACATAAATGTTATTTCAAAGAGTAACTGAGACTTGAAATAACATTTCTGTGTTATCAAAGACAGGGTTGACAACTTTGATTTATTCATCTTGATTCCAGTTTCGATTTACCTGGGTATGGAAATCTGTTATTACAGTATTAACAACATTGCGTGTAAACTTTCTTCCCCGGAGCTTCTTCTCCAGTTCTACAGCCGTAAGTGCTCTGCATAGTACAAAAGCATGCATTAGAAAGTAGCTCTCTTTGCATCAATCTAAGGGCTTCTTTTCTTAGCTTTAGTGGCTGGAAAGAGAATTTACGTGCAGCAACATAGGTCTAACAGTTTCATCGCATGTTCACACATCTTTCTCTAAGTGAAATCAATGCTCAGAACTCTACGCGGTATACCCGTATATAATTAAGGTTTACCCATCTATTATGCCACTCAGAGTCATCAACACCAGTTGAAAAAATTAGGTTGCAATTCAGATCAGTACAATGAGTTAATTATAGTTGACATCAAATAAATAACAACCGACCACATGATAGCTTGTGGTTTTAATTCGTTTAAGTTACTGGGTTCTAACTTAATATTTTATACATATTCAATGAATTTTTCAAGACAAATACTGGATTTGGATCAAAGTTACTGGGTTTGGCCGAACCCCCCATAAATATGCTAGCTCCGCCCGTGCATAGAGAGAGAGAGAGAGAGAGAGAGATAAGTCATTTAACATTCTAACCTTGAAGCAAGTAATTAAAATGCGATTCTTTCAGCATCTTGCCTAGCTATATCAGTTTTTGCTATACCACATTCAAGTTTAAAATCTTAAATTAACTTCATCTTGCTTCCCTGGAATCCATATTCAGCCTCTTATTTTTTTCATTTTCCATGAGTTTAAAAGTTGCATTTTAATTTTAGTTTCCATTACATGTAAAAACAGTAGAGCCGTGTGAATAAATCCAATCATAACCAATTCGACCTCATCGTCTATGCCGATTATAAGGTTTTGTTTATGATTTTGAGACTTGAACTGAGAAGATGTCTCCATACTTCGACCTTCCACCGCAGAAAATTTAGTTTCTGATTGTTCCTGTCCAAAAAGTGCTTCCTTGTCAAAGCAGCTTCCGGCTCTTTGCATTATTTAGATTCCTTTGAAATGTGCCTGATTAGAGACACGCTATATTCTCTGCCTATAGAGCAGCTTATGACGTTGCACTTATGCACCTTAATAATCATATCATACTAAAACAAATTGTTTCTTCAGAGTAACATACATGGAAACATACATATACATCCAATCATAGTTTTATGCCTGTTTAAAAAAAAATTGAAAGTGAACTGAATGAAGAATTTTTAATGAAAATTTTTCTAAGGCCATTTTTTCCCTGGTGCTTAACTAAACCACGCGACACAACTACCACATTCGAGAATTTTGAGAATGAACTACCATAAGCTTTTAGATGGTCACCTTTGGCCTAAATCAAAGCTTTTCTTCACAAATTCGTACAAGTACCCATTTCAAGAATATGGATAATGAGATGTGTTATCTCTTCCTATTGTCATGTTTGTCCTAAACATCAACCTTTGCTTCAAAATTGTTGTGATTTTCTATGGTCATGTTTGTATTAAAGATCAAACCCATTTCCGTAATTTGAAAAATGAACTGGGTAACATTTTGCCTTAAACATCAAACCTTTGCTTAACCAACCCACTTTGCAGAATCATAGAAACACTTAAAAAAGATATCAGCTTATAAAGATACTTACTATATATCAACAATCGCATTTTCACTTCCTCCTCTGACTTGTCCAAATATATTTTAAAATTTCATTTTTTTCTTCAATTGTTATCCTAATATCTCCCAGCAAAGCACACGAAAATTCAGAAGATTGAGTTTGTATTGAGTGAAAGAACAAACCTTAGCTTTCAATAGTTCCGAAGAGAACAACGACACAAAATGATTGGTATCTTAACAAAACCAATCACTTGAAAGGGAGGGCGGGAGTATATGTAGGTACAGTATTCGTTCTGAGGGTGTTTGCAGCGACCAGATGCCGACTGTATCCGGCCGTCAGCGTACATCCGTCATGTTCATTTGATGGATTCAATTTCTATAAAGTCTTAGAATAAAAAAAGAGAGTTAAGAATCGCAACATTCCTTTAGGAGGGCAGTATTGCTCGATTTTAGAGAAGTTGATCTGTTAAGTACATTTTGTTCCTCTTGAGTTTGGCAATGGTTGCCATGGTTATGGGCAGTGAAAAAACCAAGAGCAAGAGTTGACGTTAGGGAAAATAAGAGGAATAGATGGAGAGCAATTACGAAAAGTAAAAAGGTGGCTTTTCGTTTTGAGGGTGTAAACTGAAGACGCGGCTCTTCAATTTTTTTAAATTAACGCAGAAATTAGTTAAAATATGTGAAAAGTCCAAAAATCTATCCTGGATTGTAAGGCTGCCACATTACCAAGCTAAAGTCTAGCAATTATATATATATATATATATATATATATATATATATATATATATATATATATATATATATATATATATATATAGATGTTTATTAAAGAATTTCAGCGAAGATGGTGTTGATCGCTACTTCTCCATCTACTCACTAACAGGCGTTGTTGCAACCAGTGTTTTAAAAGGCGAGGGTGTGAGGCGAGACGTTTTACGTAGCATGGGGTGAGGCGTAAGCTCCATGGATCTTTAATATTTAATTTATAATGTAGTAGAATAGTATAATAACTCAAAGATTATATATAAAAGAATACATTAATAGTTTAAGAAAATTAAAAACATTAAAGAATTCATAGAAAATAAAACTTCTAACATAAATTTACAAGTATAAATAATGCAATGATATAAAAGCTATTATGAGATGCAAATCAACTTTAACATGTTACTTTCAAACAATAAAAGAATCATAATTTCTTAAATTTTACACTACTATCATATGATGCAATTTACCTCCCTGAAAGAAAATAATCAATACACTTTATTTGTACTATAATAAAAACATCACTCCTTCATGAATAAACGCAAAATTACTTTCAAATGGTAAAATAATAAAATATGATAATTTGAGACATAGGCCAAAAACATGAAGACCAATGATAAGCGAAGATGTAAAATTCGTCTACCAATTTTTAAAAATAAATGTTAATTGTTATTCGCCCTCACGGTGTTCTCAATTAGTAAGTATGTAATACTAGGGCTTGTTATTTGAGTTACTCTCAATTTTCTTATTTCTATCGATGAAAAAACTATTAAACATCATTTTATTAAAGACTTACGAGGGTCAACAGTGTTAAGAACTGCTAGGCGAACCCCGAACATTGGACGTTAAGCGTGTTTAGGGTGTACAGTCGAGCGCTTAGGGCGTAAACCTCATAGAACTGAGCCCCACACTTAAGCCCCAAGGCGTTTTGCCAGCGCCCCGCCCCGGGGCGAGTCCCGAGGCGAGTCCCAACTTTTAAAACATTGGTTGCCACCACCATTACCAACTACCAGCATCCTCACCACAACCATTGCTGTCGCCAAACCCCACAGTCAGTCATCACCATTTACAATCATCAGCAACCAACAATTGTTACTATCAACCACCATTATATATTGCAAACTACTGTCATCATTCACCACCACCATTAGCTATCAATGTCATCCACCACAATTATCAGTCATCACCACCAAATAAAACATCAAGAACCACCGTTAGTCACTATTGCTAGCCACCATCACCACTAGCTACTACTCATTACCAAAACCATTAGCCAACACCAACTCTAACCGATACTCACAACCACCACCATCAACGCGTGCCAGAATTTTATAAAAAATATTTGATTGATATAGTATTAGATTAATTTAGTACTATATGTATTTGAATTTGTATTTATTTATTTTTAAACATACATTCAGATGTTGAGAAAATTAACGGGTCTGAATTATTTAGTAATAGAATTTAATACAACATCTTAATATACATGTGTATGTTTCAAATTACATCAAATCATATTACACATATTAATATCCAGATATGTATTTTGATTCAAACAACTTAATCTTAAAAAAACAGATGAAACCGAAAACGGTTCAATGGATATATTCCACATTAATTTATAAATTCTTTTGAAATTTCCATGGTTTCGGAGCCCAACTATGTATGAAGTCTGATTTTTTGACGTTTCTGATTTACTTATAGGACCTATCACGATCGTGGACTAGGGACTCTATGGCTCTTCATCGTGATTGCGAACCTCCTCACGCAATCATGCCCTTTAGCCTTTGCAACTATGCAACCTCCCCAATCACGACGCTCCTTGCATGCTCGCAGTTGCATCAGATGTAACTAAAATCTCCAATTTTGTTTTTATCTTAAATTGGTCCTAATATGCACGAATAACCTCTCGCGACTCAACCCAAATCGTTCAATAAACAGTATTATAATAAACATGTTCGAAACACAAATACTTAAAATGAGAGTTGGGTTGAAAGAAATAATTACTCTCATGTGAGTGGACATATTGAAAGATAATTAGATAAATAAAATGTTCCTTTTATAATAGCTTAGACTTGTAGATGAGATGATCACATACGTCTAACGACTATATATCACCCGCACAATTTTTCGGCGGAAGCAAGGGATGAGTTGACCCATAACAGCATAATGTGTATTTTTCTTTTCTAAAACAAATTTTGTATTCCAGATCACAAAAATTTCCAAGAATCGTGCAAATCCAAATTAACAAATGTACATTTTAAGTTTTTAGTTAAACAAGAAACATTGCAAATCAGAGGCGGATCTATGTATCATGGTGGGGATGCCATGGCACCCGGACACCTCGGTTGAAATTCTGTGTATATACCTATAATATGTATAAGATATTCTTAAAATATTAAACTTGCCACCCCCAGTAAGAACGAAGGGCATGGTGCCAGTGGTGAAGGGTCAAATTTTCTGTCACAGGGATGCGAGTTCGAATCCTTTGGCTCGCTTTGTATTGACTTTTTTATGCTGCGTTTTTATTTTCTTTTGCAAAAGGAGGGATCACGCCCAGACTCAAACACACAGCGTGCCTCATTATTAAAATTCAAACGCCTTATCCATTAGGCCACAAGACCTTTCACAGTACTATATTTATTTTCATTACACATATCCTTGAATTTTTGTCTACATTTTTTCGTTTTAATTTTTGCTGACTTTCTTTTTCTTCCTTTTTAAGCATTAAATATTAGTCTCTTCATCTCAATTTATGTGATGCACTTTCCTTTTTCATTTTATCTAAAAAAAATGTCACATTTCTATAATTAGAAATAACTTAACTTTTAAATTCTCGTTTTACTCTTAATGAAATGATTTAAATCCTGTTGAAAATTTTAATTTACAAAATAAAATGCATGTTGCAATAAAGGACGACATGAAAACTATATTGAAATCTCATTTGATTTCTTTGGCTTTTTTTTTTAGATTTTCTATTGTTGTGAGTTGAGACTTTCACATAAGACTTCGTCTATGTTATTGAAATTATGTATGTGAAATTATTTGGTCTCTTTAAATAATTATGCCATCATTGAGTGTTTTTAGAATATGATAACTCATCGAGTGCAATTATAAATGAGTGATGTATAAATATTTTATGCACTTACTAATTTTTTTCCGTTGCGCCAAAGTATCATAATTATTTCATTTTTTGTTCGATCCATTTGTCTTTATAGATTGACAAATTATATATGTGTTGATAACAAATTTACCCTATTTTCAACCTTGTAAATAGGAACTTTGTCTTACAAGGTCGAAAATAGGGTAATGTTTTTATCAACACACACACACACACACACACACACACACATATATATATATATATATATATATATATATATATATATATATATATATATATATTATATTTAAAACAAACCCGTAATCTCCAAATCACCGAATCCGCCTCACAAAAATTGTATACAATTTATGGCTCATTGCGTTGTAGCAGGTGTTTCTGCAAGAAAGCCTTGCACATGATCGAGACACGTGGGACGTTCATTGAGTTGCCTTACCCTTTTGTGTAATCACAAGTCAATCGTATTCCCTTCTTTTATTTAATCCAATTAATCTAGTGCATTTTTTTATTAGAATATTTAATAATTCTGTAATTTGATAATCAATAGTAGCTTAATGTACCATATAGTTTTTACAACCACACCTCAAACGTGGTGCCATTTCATACACATCAGTCAACGTTGACGTTAGAATGGTTCATCTTCCTTTTATTTTTCTTATTAAAAATCTGAAGGGATTCAAGGATATATGGCGTCATCATTTTTTTTTATATTCCTTCTGTCCGAATTTATGTGACATTTTTCAAATTTCACGATTCAAATTATTTAATTTTGACCGTAAATTCATGCATGAAATCTTTAAAAAAAAAATTTACATATTTAAAAATTATTGTAAGTCACAATAATGTATAATTTAAAATATTTAAAAGATATGCAATATAAAAAACCGTGGTCAAAGAAAAACCCGTTTAATTTTCGAAATTCAAAAGATACATGCCACATAAATTGGGACAGAAGGGGTAGTTTTAAGACCCAATCAAATGTCTGTTCTTTCAAATCGGGATGTAAATGGAGTGGTGGTAGTTTTAATCCTCTATTAACTTTGTAATTTTTTTAATCTATTTTTAGATTCATATTTTTTTTTTTACTAGAGATCTTTATTTTTACAGATAAAAAAATTAAAAATAACACAAAAAAACTATAGGGTCATTTCCTTCTTTTTAAATTATAAAATACTGAATCGACTCATTTCCACAAATTTAACCGACCTTGCCGTCATCGATTAAGCATTCCCTGATCATTTGATTCAGGTTCCAACTTCCAATCTAGTTCAGTCTCAAACGCTGACTCAAGAGCTGAAAGGATCCAAAGTCTTATAAAGACACAAATGATCCAAACCCTAACAATGAAACACGTCTTTGATACTAAGTTACAATCGAAACGCGACGCAAAATCAACAAAACAAACTGGTGAGACCCTAAGCTAGCATTTGGTCATAGATTCCCGAATACTTTTTGAAAAATCTAATTTTGGGTGAAGTTTGGATTGAAGTTGAACATGTGTTTGGCCATAAGTTTTAAAAACATATTTCACTTGTTTTTGAATTAACATAAAACATGACATATATCCATAAGTTTTAAAAACTATCAAGAATACTCAATCGTACTGAATGAACATACTTGCTAATCCCAAATTATGCAAAACCTTCATTGATGACGTTCATTATCATTATTACAAACCATAAACCTGTATACAAATAATCATTTTTATAATGAACTAGATAATACATTATCCTAAAATCTTCACACAATTTTTTTAATAACAACTGCTAATAACACAATTGCTAGCTATACTACAGTTCGTTCATTTATAGTGAAGAT
This sequence comes from Lycium ferocissimum, assembly GCF_029784015.1. Lineage (NCBI taxonomy): Eukaryota > Viridiplantae > Streptophyta > Magnoliopsida > Solanales > Solanaceae > Lycium > Lycium ferocissimum. Next base: position 16,095,664 of record NC_081348.1, read on the forward strand.
GTGTGTTTAATAGGGAAAATGGTAGATAGGGATTAGTTAGGGTCATATGTAGATGAGGGACTTTTTTATAAAATACAAAAGTTTAGGACAAGTTTTAAAATTTTAAAATAGGCTAACGGTTATATCTTGGATCAAAAAGAGGTCTAAAGCGGATTTTGGAATTTAAAGATGTGATTTCCAAAATCTCCCAAAATTCTATGTTCAAACAGATATTTTAAAAAATATTTTGGAAAAATACTTCCAAAATCTATGGTCAATCAGGAGCTTTAAGATTAGAGCAAAGAGAAAGGAGAACTTTTATTAAACTGATAAAATGCAAAATCTGTTATTATCGAGAGAATGAAAAACTAACTAGCCAAAGAATATCTAGACACTATTTATCCATGGAGTGTGTAACCATTCATCTAAAAGCTTAATACTACTTATATGTAGAAGTGTGTGGCCAACTCATTTAAAAACTTAAGTTGTAAAAAGAGCACACTTTCATTTACTTAATTATATTCTCAACAATATACAAAATACAGATAAGCTGCATTTACAATAAATGGCTATATATGCATACATATAATATTACACCCAATAATATTGAAAATGGGTTTTCTTGAATTGTGACTCTCATTTATTCCATGAGCAAACCTTCAAGATTAAGACAATCGGACATTTGGGGCTTAAGCATCGCTAATGTCCTTTATAAATTTATTTTTAGTTTTATGTCATTTAGTATAAGAGTATTTTATTTTTACACATAAAAGATCTTTATTTTTACACATAATAAATTTTTAGTTTTATACATAAGAGATCTGAAAAGACTATTTTCTTATATTCAGTTTGTATGTAAGTGGTCATAAGAGATCATAGCCGCATAAAAGAACTTTATACCCTTTTTTATTTGCGTACTGCCAATAGTTAGAAGTAATTTGGCAGTAAACTGTAGAGATATGTACTCTTTAACTTGTACTAATCTTTTGGAAGTGACTTGTTGAAGTTAAACTTTTCTAACAGAAAATTAGCTAAGCACCTAAAACTTTTTAGGAATTGTCCAATTTAAATATTCTCGTTACGGTGATGCCAATTTTTGCGCAAAATGCATACATATAAAATGGCACCACGTTCGAACTGTGACAGTTTTATAAAGGGGTAATTTTAATAATATACAATTCAGCATAAAATTAAATTTACATATCCATATTTTTAATTTACATCCCCATAATCAACTTTTTTTTTTTTTTTTTTTTCTATACAATTCAGCATAAAATTAAATTTACATATCCATATTTTTAATTTACATCCCCATAATCAACTTTTTTTTTTTTTTTTTTTGCAACAATGCTTATACACACGAGATACAACGCTATACACTCATTGTAGACAATATATCAACCTTGTATAAAGTGTGTAATAATGTATAAGAGGTGTTTATACACACTTCTACAACATTATACAATGTTATGGAAACTTATACAAGAGGCGTTTGTACATAAGAGGTGTTTATACATAATGTATAAGAGGTGTTTATACACACTTCTACACTGTATAAAAGTGTATAATAATGTATAAGAGGTGTTTATACACACTGTACTCAGTTGTTTTTTACTAAGACCAGATCAAATCAAACTCAAGATCAATTACGGGGTAAATCGAAATAAAGATGAATATCAAATCAAACTCAAGATCAATTACGGGGTAAATCGAAATAAAGATGAATATTGGTGGTTTATGGGTGGAGATCCGGTGGTACAGGGGTGGTTCGATGGTGTAACGATGGATCTGGATAGCTCAATGATGAATTTCAAAAACGAGCTTCTGATCACATGATGATTTATGGTGGTGGCTTCGATTCCAGTGGTGATATTGGCGGGTGTTTTGGGGTGAAAAATGGTGGATCTGGAAGCTGAAAAACGATCTTCTCAAATGGTGCTTTAATGGTGATGAGAAAGAAAGGCAAAGGATGGAGTCTTAGCGGAGAAGATGAAAGTGATGGACCTCCGACAGCTATTTCCTATTTCATTCATGTCTCAAGCTAGCTCAACCACAAAAGCTAGTCAGGAGGAGAGGATAGATTGTCCAAATTATATAAAGAAATAAATTACCCTAGCCCCAATCGATATGGGACTCAAAACCTTCCTCTCGCCATACTCAGGACCGGACATTTGGAGCGTGGACAATATAAAATGAGAGTGAACATTAAGTAAACCATGAATGGGTTAGCTTTTGATTATGTATTACTATCAAAACGTGAAGCAAAATCAACATATGAAACTGGTGCAACCCTAAGGGTCGTTTGGTAGATGGTTTGAAGGTGAGTTATGCAAATATTGAATCTCGCATAAGTAATATCACTTTTGGTAGCTGGTTAGGAAGTAAGTTATTCATGTATATAATTAATACGGTGTTTGGTTTGTAACTTAACCGCATAACTAATACATGTAAAAGTAGATAAGGAAATTTATGTATTATTTTATGCAAATAGAAGGTGGAATAATTAAACATAAATAACTGAACACTGCATAATTAATTTTTGCACAAAATAATATATCATAACAAATACTTTTATTATTAATACATGCATAAATCTAACCAGCTGTATATCAAACAACACCTAAGTTTAGAGGAGAGAGAAATGAAAGATTTTATTGACTGATAAAATGAAAATCAGTTCCAATCTAGAGAATGAAAAACCAACCAGCCAAAAGAATACTCCAAACACTAATTATATACATACAAGCTAAATATAAGCTACGCTACGTTTACAATAAATGGTTGCATATGCAAATAAAAACAAAGTGGGCTTCAACATCTCCCATCTCACCAAGCCCTGTTCGGCCTTGCTACATTTAGAGCCTGTTTGGAAAGCCACAATAACATTGGAATTGAATGTAATTACACAGTTTGATCTATTTGTTTGATCAGGTAATTGTCAAGTCAGAGGAGAATTAGGTGTAATTAGGAGGGTGTAATTAAACTCTCCAATTCTCGTGCGGGGGAGGAGGGGGGGGGGGGGGGGGCGGAGTTGAGAATTGAGTGTAATTACATGACAATTTTTTGTTTCTGTAACACCCCGTATCGTTAGAGTTCTAGTGGAAAAACTGAAGGTTTGAACGTTTTGCGAAAATGGTTGATAGGAGAGATAGGCCTACTTCGGGCAGTGATAACTCCTTGATTAGTTGGGAATTTGGGAAAGTACCCTCAATGAAAGTTGTAGTACGTAAAAATAGCTTTCTAACAATATAAGGACCAGGCCAATCAGAGATCGGAGCAAGGAGATATGATCATCTCAATATGGCTAATAGTAAGGCATTTAAAAGTCTATAGAATCGGCTAAGTTTTGATACGTCTGCCTTCCAGTCGAATTTCGTGAAAATCCGTTGGGAATTTGAGGAAACTTAAAACATGAAAGTTGTAGCCCTTTGAAATATCTTTCCAACGGTATATTATGAGCCTTGAACAGAGCTATGTACAAGAAGTTATGCCTATTTTACCGAACACTGTGCAGAACCGATACGTGTCGCTTTTGAGGGCGCGTGCGATGGCTCCGCGTCGCGGGCCGATCGTACAATCTGAATATTGACCTGCAGGATGTCGCGCGATGCCCGTGCATCACGGACCCAATGCGCAAAAGGTTGGGTTTTGGGTCAAGAGTCGGGTTTACGCGTTTTAAGTTATATTTAAGATTTGAGGTTTATTTCCCCAACACCCCATTCACGAAAAATCACCCTAAATCCATAGAGAACAAGTCCCAAACCTCAAGAACCTTCAAGGTAAGTTTTATCATGATTCTAGATTGAATTCAAGTCCCTAATCTCTTTCTAACTTGAGTAAACCCTTCTAATCAATAGAGTTGTGAGTGGAACCTTATTGTTGGGCGTGGAAACCCTAGAACTTAAATTCAAGAGGATTGAACGTCAAAAAGGTAATGCTTCTACACTCTAATCATTCATAATAATGAAATTGATGAGTCCTTGGGAGAATAGTAAATGGGTTTAGCAAAGAGAATTACACGAACTATAGTAGGGTTTTGGATTGTTGCCTTTGGATTGTTATAATGATATGGGTGATGGAGAATGATGTTAATTACACCTAATTGAGATTGTAGAATCACCTGGAAGTAATAGAATGGGAATTGGGTGAAGAAACACCATTAATGGAGATTGTGGAGCTTTATGCCCACTAAGTGTTTGATAAAATGCTTAGATGACCAAAGCATGAATATTATTGCTAATATAGAATCCCTTTGACTTGTATTGATATAGATCAAAGTTGAAAGGGTTGACGAACATTGTATTACGCTCAAAGGCTGGAATTAAAGTATGTGAGGCTAACTATCTACGTTAGGGAATGTTCATGATTCTCCCTACGCCTCATTCTTCATACTTGTCAGTAATTTGACTCAGAATACAGTTTAGCCTTAGTTTTATGATATGTTGTAGAACTTGTTATATCCCGCATTTTTAAAGCATGAGCGTGACACGTGCTTCCTTAAAAAAAAAATTGAATTGACAATCATGTTGTTCCTACATAATTTAAACTCACGTTGATAGTGTTGTATCCCGTATTTTTGAACGTCGGATTATTTGTAAGCTGAGGTGGGGCCCACACATCGAGATTTTTTTTGGAACATCTGAAAAGTCATATGAATCACATATGTGAAGTTAAACACAACTCACGAAGGACCCTTGGGCCAAATCAAAGTAGAAGCCCTCCAAACGAATATTTTTAAGAAAATGTTTTCGGGTGACCTGACTTCGAGGGGCAAAAATGGTATTATAAGTTTGGAATTTGGAAAAATATCAAGAAATATAAGTTGTAGATAATTGAATTAGCTTTCCAACCATAGGTCATGGGATCCAAGGTGACGTCTGGACAAGGAGATATGAACGTTTTAAGTCCGAAAGGTCAGTGGGCTAGGCCCAACTCGGGCCCAACCGGGTTAGGCCCATGACCCATGTTATATAAGTGATATTTTAGCACTTCCCTCCTCATTTTCAGACCTGGAACAACCAGAAAATTCTGGAGATAGAGAGAAAAAAAGCCTTGGAGAAGAAAAATCAATTTTGACCAAAATCCGAACCCCGAACCCGAAGCCCATGAAGGGAAAAAGTGTTGTCTGTTGCGTTGTCTTCAATTTGAGTTAAAAATCAACCAAGGAGGAGGGTGATAACGTGGTGGCTGAATTCTTAAGGTATGGATAAGGCTCCTTTTCATTGCTAACAAGTTTATTTAAAGTTTTAACGGATTAGAACGGGAAAAATAGCGATATAAATTCGTCCGTTGGTATTGTGAATTATGGAATGAGATTTGAAGAGAATTTTGGATGAAAATAAATGTAGTTAACTTGTAGAATGTGGAGGATGTTTCTATTGATGTTGTTAGTATTAATTTCGACTTCGTTACGGAAATAAAAAATTATGAAATAGTTATATCGCGAATTGGTTGGTTGGAAAATTTGGAAAATAATGTGTGGGCTATTCTATGGAATATTTTGGAGCTGGAAATATTATGAATAATTGTTGGTGTTGTTGTTGATATTGTGGCCGAGTTAAATTCTCGGGGCGTTGTATTTACGGGGGAGGTCTTTGCCGAAATTTCGGTAGACAAGTGCTAATTTAAGATTGAACACCAAAATCCTTATAGTTAACATTTGGTAAAAATGACCATTTGTAGATTCTGGGCGAAACGGGAATTGAATCTGGATGAGCGTAAGGCGCAACTAAGGTATGTAAGGCTTATCTCTTCTTTCTTTGGCATGTCCTGGTTGTAATAGGCTTGATTACAAGTCTCGGGGACGGTTCTACTCTTAGAAATCCGAGTACGAATTTGCCCTTTTTCATTCAATATAATTGAATTAGATTTTCTATACTCTATTGGAAAAATAACTTAAACACCCAAAACTTTCATAAAAGGAACCGAACTACCCTAAGACCTTCACCGGTGGCTCCATAGAGCCTAATGTTCGTAAATTTACGTATGCCACCTCGGCTTGACCCGAGGTGGGCCCGCAATCCCCGTGACCTATTTGCATAGTTCTATTTGTCTTATTTCCGTACGAAAATTTATGGAAGCCTTTGGCTATCGTTGCGAGTTTGTTATAAGTATCTAGTAACTCTGATATAAGCATTTGAATGCAAGTATTTTGATACAAACATTTTGATATACGTATTCGATATGGATATTATGTTATGAGTAATCGATTTGACGATTACGAAATAAATACTCGGTACAAGTAATTTGATATGAATATTTTGAGATAGGTACTCCGACATAAGCGTTCGATGCGAATACTACGATGTGATATGCGGTTCGAAATAAGAAATGCTGTATGAGTAATCTAATGTAAATATTTGGCCAAAGTATTTTTACTATAAGTACTATGATGTCGTATTTTGATATAAGTACTCTGTGAAATGCGTATTTTGATAAAAATTTTGATACAAGTATACTGGCATAAAAATTTTGATATAAGCGTACATTGTTTAAATAATGTTATGAATGCTGCGATAGTATGATGTGTTCGGAAAATGCTTTGTGGTATATGTCCGTCCCCGGCTACCGTGTATATGGAGTATGATATGCCGATCTCGAGTCTTGTGGTATATGTCCGTCTCCGGAGAATCTGTGGCGGTTCAAAGAATGCGTGGTATATGTCCGTCTCGGTTACCGTGAACGATTAAGTCGTGGTACATGTCCGTCCCCGATTCCGGGTATATGGATTATGATGTGGTCGGTTCCGGGTTCTCGTGGTATATGTCCGGTTCCCGGGGTACCGCATCTATGTTATGATATGTTCGGTTTCCGGTGTGGTATATGTCCCCGAGTACCGTGTGTATGTTATAATGTGTTGTGTTATGGTGACCATATTTCTGTGCCCTATGCATGCCTTTGATTTGCACTATTTATGATCTGAAAGTAAGCGGCTTGATATTCTGGATAAGGTACGTATTTTACGTACTTCGACTCGACCACGATTCTGTATATCAATCTTCGGCACCTCTGATCATGATAAGGCTCTGTCCGATATACTTCTGTACATCTGATTCCGATTATGATTTGTTAGTTGCATTCCGTACATCTGGATTGGCTTATGATTCCGTTAAAATATTTTACGGCTTTTACATACTACACATATTATCGACCCCCTTTTTTCTCTTTAATTGCGTTTCATGCCGCGCAGTACATATTAAAGGGGAGTTTTGCCGGAAGATGATTGACGGGATTGGCGAGCTCCGGCTTTTTCCTGAGCATTGCCGCTGTCCGTGCTCGTATGCTACGATTTACGGTTTATGTTAGAGACTTTGCAGAAAAGCGTCGTGGGTATTGATTGTACGTACGTATGCGCTCCAAAATGTGATATGTCGGTGTGTTATGTAATGAAATTTTGTATAATTATAGATTTGTTCGATTTAAAGGCTACGAGAAAAGAGATTGCTGAAAATTTTGCTATGTGTTTTATCTTATTTGATTTAAAAAAGAAAAAAAAAGTTTGGCGTGATTTTGTAGGCGGTAAGCCTCTTCCGAGGGTTCGCTTCGGCCCTAAGTAAGGGTCGGGTGCCCATCACACCCTAATAAGGTTAGGGTGTGACATAATTATCTTTGTGGGTTGCTAATTACGGCACTCGTTCATGGTTGTCAATTTGAATATCATAACTAAGACGTAATCTTTATAGACTTATGTATTGTTACCACATGAGTCTCAGTCTAGAAATTCAGTATGCTCAGAAACAGTCAGTGTTTTCAATTCTTCCATCATGTCTATTTCGATTCAAAGATTGTTCATTGTTGTTATGGTCTCGATCCTTATTAATTAACCATAATTAAACATATGTGATTTGCCCAAGGACACAAGACAGTCTTGTGTATACGTATACATGGCCGAGGCCATTGGTCGACGCCTTTACTAGGCCGAGGCCATAGCGTGCATTTATTATTGGGCCGAGGCCCCACATATACAAACACGTATAATACGGATGATTCGACACTGACGGGGAGTATTCATATCTCTACTTCCTTGCTATTACGATTCAAGATTATCGGTTTCGTATTTTATTGCTCAGATTGCTTTATCAAGATAATTCAAATGTCCGATGTCCCTTTTATTGGAAGGGGCCGTGATCGCGATATACGGGTTGACGACTCGGCTATTTAGGAGTGCACGTATCGGTCTTTGAATGTGAGCCCCAAATTCCTTCGGGGCATTGTCGCCTAAATATTTCAATTCATAGACACCTCTATTATTCAACCAATGTATTCTTAGAGGCTTCATAGACACAACGAGATATTTGTTATGTTAGTCTTGTTGAGTTATACTATAGTTGTTCGGCTTGTTTTGGTTTAGCCATGTACAACCTACTTTCGTATATTTTAGGAGATTGTCTAAGTATTTCCGCATTATGATATTTCAATCGACTTTTAGTTAATCAAGATGTGTTAGTTTTATTTTATAAGTCTTATTTATGTTTTGGTATCACATGTTGATTCGGCCGGCCATTTGGTCGCTCGGTCACATTAATATCGAGTGCACGGGTGCCGTGTTATGTCCAGGCCCAGGTTCGGGGCGTGACAGTTTCTTTCTTTTGTTTTTGCTTTAACTTCTTTTCTTTTCAATTTATCTTTTATCTCTATTATTTTAATTTCTTTTTTTTTTTAATTTCTTTTTTATTTCTATTATTCTAATTTTTTTATTTTTAATTGTTTTTATTTTTAAATATATTTTTTACATTATTTATCTTTTATTTTCTTTCTTCTCATTTTCCAACCTTTACTTTTTATGATTCCATGTAATTGATCGTATTTTTGTATTTCTTATTTGTTTTTCTTCATTTAGTGTAACTGCGTTATTATGGTTTTGAAACTACACCTTCTAATATTAGAAAAAATGAGTCGTTAACAAACTTGACGTATAACGAGTGATGTCATTTAAGTAAAATTTCGTTGTTGAATGAGGTTATAGACTTATGTTTTCCTTTTCTTTTGATTATATTTACTTAAGTTATATTGGAACTTATTTTCTGTTTTGTTGGGATTTGACATAAGAGTATTATTTAAAAAAATAAAATTGAATTTTGAACTTACGTTATATTTTTTTGTGGTTTCAATTTATTTGTCTTAGTAGTATTGACTTGTTATTTCACATTGCATGCCGTTCATTTTTCAATTAGACTTGATAGAATATTTTTTTGTCAAATATTTGAATAATGTTATGGCATTATACTTATATATATATTAACTTTTTTACAAATGAGTCCATGATATTCTTACAAAATATATGCTTTAATTTTCATAAATAAATTAAATTAAATTAAAATATTAGTACTATGAAAAATATATATTAATTGTTTTTTACAATATTAGTTAACAAATATATGATTATTAATTAATATGTTTTCAAGAAACAATATGTATCTTAAATATCTAACTTACTACTTATCATTTATAAAGGCACATATTTGTCAAATTTTGACTTTTAATTTTTGATTATTAATTTTAAAAAAATCAAACTGTGTAATTACACTTGTGCAACTTCGACACTAGCAATTATAATGTAATTATGCTATGACCATCGTAATTACTATCTTTGCGTCATTACTAGGCTGTGTAATTTCACCAATTCCAATTACCAGGTGGCTTTCCAAACTGACCCTTAAATTTTTATTTTTATTTTTTTTGGGGGGCAATTCGCACAAATGGGCCGGCACAGTACATACCTGTGCCGCCCCAACCAGACTTACAATACTTGCAAACCCAATTGCTACTGCAATGACTGTCATTTCCGCATGGTGATATACATTGTATACATTGTAATATACATTGTATCCATTGTAATCGAATTAATTCAAATAGTGAAGATGGAAGGCAAAATCTATGTACCGGTAGTTGCCACAAGGACAACAACTAATAACGCCAAGCTTCTAAATCGCTTTATTTTAAAAGTCATTTTTCTTTTTTAAAAGTAATTTTTGTGAGCTTGATTTGTGTTTGGCCCAATCAATCTAAAAAGCACTTTTGTACACTAATTTGTGTTTGGCCAAGATTTTCAAAAAGTACTTTTAAATGTCAAATTACGAATAAGGACATGACTGGATTTACTTAATAATAATAGTATTATTAAGTTGATAAATACGTTAAATATTATCATGAATGACTATGATTAAACTTTCATTTTTATTTAAGTAAATTATGAAAATAAATTTAAATTTACTTAATTCATTCAACGTAATTAAATATATCAAACGTCAGTCCATAAATATATGGAAAAAGAATCACCCAAAAAATCACATATTATTACTAGGTTTAATTAAGTAGGGTTATTATGGTATATAACTTTTTTACTAAGGGTATTATTGCCAAGACAAAAATTAAAAACTGCTTCTGCTTCTGCTTTTGGGGAAAAGCTATTTTTTTTAGCTTCTAAAAAAGCTGCTACTTTGCTACTACTTATTTTTCTCCAAAAAGCCAAACACCTCATGTTTTTTGAAATAAGCACTTATTGAAAAAAATAAGTACTTTGAGTAAAAATAAAACGCTTAAACGTTATAAGAATAACTCAAATTTCATATGTGGAGCCATTAATTTGTGATGCTGTATTTTAGCACGAAGATGGAATATTGATGTATGTATAAGATGTTGTTATCTCTTGATTAATACTCGTATCTATAGAAACCCATTAGTATAGTATTCATATTATTAAATATCAAAAGCATTTAATGGAACTTATAATAATACCCCGTTGTCTTAAGCGTTATCAGTTAAATAACTATTTTAATATGGAAAAATCCGTAGAATCGTGCAAATTTCGTAAAATAATTCCGTCAGAATAATGTATTTGGATTTCACGATTTCGTGGCTTTACTTTATTCATATTCCAGGCTACTAATAGGTATTTTTGGATAACAGAGATATTTATGACTGAAAAAAATATATGAAACATGTCACTTATATTGGTCCATGAAATTGTTTTGAGTTCAACCGCCTATAATGGTTAGAGACAATTTTTTAAATACCACTAACTTAACGAATATTTTTACTTATAGAGTTATAGTACGTGTTTGGTGTTTCCTCTCTACTTCTATTTTCTTTTATTTTGGATATTGAAAGAGATTCATGATTTGATAATCTTTTGTTATATTAAACTATCTCACACTACTAAAAAAATGGCCATTTTCGACCTAAAAATTTCGACCACACTTTTGGTCAAAAAAAAATCGACCACGGGTGGTCGAAATTTGAAGGATTTAATTTTTATTTAATTTTTTATAAAATTTCGACCACATCGGGTCGATTTTTTAATAGGAAAAATGCATTTCGACCACGTGTGGTCGAAATTAATTTTTATACAAATAATAAATAAGAAAAAAATATTTTATACATAATTAAATTATATATATATATAAAATAATTAATTAAAAATAAAAATAAAATTTAATTTGACTCACACGTGGTCGAAATAATTAAGTCGAATCGGTCAAATCGACTTAGTTATTTTCGACCACATGTGGTCGAAAAATTTGAAAAGATTTAGACCGTATCTTTAATTTTCTTTTTCAATTAGACTTGAGACATTCGTCGTTTCCGACCAGCAAGCATTTTTGTAAAGAAATGCTGTATTTTTTTTTTTCTTCCTCAATCTCATGAACACAACCCCAAATTGAACTAATGCTCGTACTTGTATTTCAATACCATGTTATATATCTATATTTAGTAGATTTGATAACTTTATTTAGTGTTCAATAGTTATTTTGGGGTTTATATTATGTTCAATAGTCATAGGAAAATTGCTTGAAACAAATCCATGTAAAAAAGGATCAGGGTCGTGGCCGATGATTTGGAAACTTTTACTCATCGCATAATGCAAAGTGACTTGATTAAACATAGGAGCGATTTTTCGTATAAAGTGATTAAAGAAGTTGCTAAGTTTAGAGAGAGTGCTAATCGTCTTTCTATGGCTAATAAAGTTAATCATCCTGGGGTTTGAAGGAGATATGGGCCTAAAGGTCTTTGAGTAAATATCGGTTAGTTTTTTAGCTAGGGACTACGGAATCACCTTACCACAAAGGTAGGGGTAAGGTCTATACATCCTACCCTCTTCATACCCCGCATTACACCGGGTATTTTGTTGTCATCGGTTAATTTTTTACTTTATGGATTTTCATATCATTGTTCTCTGTTTTGAAAAAGGTATGTAAAGTTTACATTTTGCAAGTGACAATGGTTTTAGTATATATGCCTAGTTGATTTGTATATTGAGTTGGGAACTTTTTCTTTTAGTTGATTGTCAATTTGGTTGATTTGGTTCGGTAATTGTTAGTAGTATGTAATGGATCTTTCTTTGTTACTATCCTTAATATGTCATTCGTGCTTAATCTTTTAAATACACCAAAAAATAGCAAAAATACATGTGTATATGAGAATTATACACACTTACATGTAACAAAGGGCGAGTGTCGTGGTAAGTGATTTGGAAACTTTTACTCGTAAAAAAATGCAAAGTGGCTTGATATATACGTGTGCTTCCTTTTGTTGATCCGAGTTATACGGATGCTATGTTGTCATAGTTTAGCTCTTGCATTAAGCAGTAAAATCTACTACTTCATGTCCTTTTTAAGCTATTAGACACTTTTGCGATGTTTTTGAGAATCATCGAGAGACAACAAGCCTTGAGCTCCGAAATTGTTCTATTACTTTTGGCAGAATCAATGTTATCGATGACACTGATTCAGCAGGGATGTCAAAGTTTTCTTACTGATAAAAACTTCAGTGATAGTAAAACGTGAACCTCCCTACACAATTTTTTTATGATCACTTTGGAGCTAGAAGAAATACGGTTCTCCACAAAGGGGAATATGGAACTGAAGGAGATCCTTATTTTGTGAGGTCAGGCATTGTTGAATAGTTCTTTTATATTTATTGGCGTATTCCTTTGTGTCGGACTAAACCTTGAGTTACTGAATCTTGACAAATCAGATGCGCTTGCTGTGGGTTCTTGGACCACATTTTTTAAATGAATTGGCTGCTGCACTTTAAGGCATAATATGTTACACTTGATGCTAGTTCTTTAAGCTATTAAGCTAGGGGAACTGCTATCATACTTGGCTGACTATGTTGCTGTACTTTGCTGGGCTTGCCACTATATCTTGACATGTTATTTCAAAGATACAAGAATGCTGCATCTGAGCCAAAGTGCTATGGCAAGGTGATGCTCCAATGAGTCAAAGTTTATTACCACATTTTGAGGGAAACATGGTGCTATCATTGATTGCTATTGTTTCTCTATGGATATGTTGTTGTGCACCTGGAACTGATACCTTTTTGGAGCAACCTATGGATCTGTTTAGCCTGGCCAAGCCATTGTGGCACCTTTAATTGCAGCCAGCTTCTTCTGAGGCCATAAGTTTTTTTTTTTCACTAAATGGCTGCTGCAGTTTGAGCATTCATTGTTGATCTTGACTTTAGTGCTGCACTTCTTGGCTGCTACATTATTCTTGAAAGTTGTCATACTTTAATGGAAGGCAAAAAATACATTACTACTGCTACATGTTGCAGCACTATGCCACATTCTGCTAACTTGTTGGTGTCTTGGAAAATTTTGGTTGCTACTTTCTCTTTGAGAATCTTTGGTGTCTATGACTTGATATATGTTTGGGCATCCCCATTTGGGGATATTAATTGAACCCTTTTGAGATGCTAAACCTTTAGCTAATTGTTTCTTTCCTGATACTTTCCTTGGGGACTAAACTGATCACCCCTCTGTTGATAAGAAATGATTGTCCTAAATTGAATGATGCTACTAAACAACTGATGTGTTAATAAGCAATTGATGCCATTCTTTACTGATTAAAATACTACTGATTTGAATAGATACTACACTCGGCCGATTAAGGGTATTTAACTTGAGGCCACATATTTAGATTTCTATACATGATGAAAATTTTCGATTTGAATAGATACTTAACTTGAGGATATCCTAGGAAAGGTTTTATCCTCGGTGGGCAAGGATGATCTCACATTGACTTCACGAGGTAGGAACCAACATGTGCTTGGCAAGGCAACTAGAATGGCCACTAGTTTGTAGCCGCGACATGATTCAAAGTTCCTTTGCCATATTCGGAACCGTGAGTCCGAGCCTCCGTAATCAAAGCTCTCAAAGTTTGATACGAGTCTACGGGATATTATTTATGTTCCTAAACGTCACCCTAGGGGGTGGTGTATCATTTTTTTCTAACATTTTTTTTTGCGAGGTACGAATAACGCAAGGCGTCAGAGCAAAGACATACCAAAAGTTGAAGCGAAGAAATTTGGAAGCACGGCATGTTTGGCCGAAGAACTAGAAAAGGGGCAAATAGGGCTCAAGTCTTAAACCTTATTTATTTCTATCTAAATTTATGTATCCAAGTATTACATGTAGATGTTGGGTATGCAAGCCCAAATTAATAGTTTATGATGGATATGTTTAAATGGATATGTACATTATCTTTAAGGGTTTGAATGTAGTTTTAGTTCGAATTAGAAGTACTTTTAAGTTTATAATGTTTTAAGTGTTTGAATGTAGTTTATGATGTTTAAGTGTTTGAATGTAGTTTTAATTTTAAGTACTTTGAGGTTGAATTTGATTGTTTATAAGTGTTTGAATGGACAATATTTAAGTGTTCAAGTGTTTGAACATTGTTTATGGTTGTTGTGTTGCATTGTTGATGAATTGGATGGCAAGAATCTTGCTAAATTTCGACCACGGTGGTCGAAAATCAGCCCAGATATTTCACAATTTCGACCACATGAGGTCGAAATTGTACCCAGAAAAATTCAATTTCGACCACATGTGGTCGAAATTTAGCAAGATTCTTGCTGCATTTCGACCACATGTGGTCGAAATTCCAATTTACAATTTCGACCACATGTGGTCGAAATTGAATTTTTATTTTCTTTTTTATATTTAAATATAAATAATGTTTTCGACCACACGTAGTCGAAAAAGTTAAATATAATTTAATATAAAAATAATTTTTTCGACCACATGTGGTCGAAAACAATTTTTTCCTTAATTTCGGTAGAATGTGATTTCGACCACGTGTGGTCGAAAATTTCGAATTAAGTCATCGACCTACGCGTGTGGTCGAAAAATTGGTCGAAATAAAGGCTTTTTCGACCTCGTGTGGTCGAAATTTTTGGTCGAAAATCCCTGTTTTTTTAGTAGTGTCAGTTTCGTCTAAGGGCATATTAAATAAGGAAATTTGCAGTTCAAGGGGTAATAACACATATGAAAGAAAGTTGAGAGCCTTAGATAGTTCAATGTGGTTTTAAATATGAAATATTGTGGAGTAATAACAAAACAACCAGAGCTAAAGTACGAAAATAAAAAACGTCAATAGTTCAGATTTATTTTAACTACAATATATTAACTTTTTTTTAACAAGTATCATAACTCTTATCTACGTATCCGTCACTTGCTCCAATCCACAGGTACATAGACATTATTCTCAATCTTTAGTATTAAAAATGCTCATAAAAACGATCAAACTTACTAAGATTACTGTTAATCTTAAGTTATCTCTGCAAACTATCTCCCGTTTAATTATATTATTCTTAGAGTGGGTAAAATTTAATTATTTTGATGTGGCCAAAAATAATGTTGTGATTTTACGGTTAATATCTATTGTGACTTTATTGTTATAGTCGATAATGTTTAGGTCACCATACATTAAGTCAACTCTTATAGAGTGAATATATATAAATGGCACCACTTACATGTGACAATTTTATAAACGATCGGGCGGGAACTTAATATATCCTGTGATTTTCCACGGATTGTTTTGTTGTCAAAAAGTGGTGATTATCATTACCAACCCTCCAATTGTCAACCTACTTATCAAATAATCAGATAATTAATCAGATGGAAAAGAGGTTTAACACCTCCTCTCTCCTTCTCTACTAGGCTTTTTTTAAAAGGAAAATTAAAGTCAAGAAAAAAAGATCAAATTTGCTCTAAACTTGCAAAATGATCTAAAAATGTCCTCGTTTGATAATCGTTTACATGGTACCTCAGCTGCTACTCGAAATGTTTAGATGCTGATTAGATCCAATTGATGTTACGTCTATCAGAAAGGGTATTACAATTTACATGTTCCACTTTTATAACGGCAAAGGCACACACGCCCCCAACTACTAACAAATACATATCGAGATAATTCAACATAGTTGAGAGATTCCCTATATTCTAAATTTTTCCACAGATTGTCTTGTAGTCGCAAGAAAAGCCTTGCATATGGTCGCAACCCGCAAGTCAATCATATTCTTTTTTATTCCCAGTTCATTATATTATTGTGCTGGGAGAGATTTAATAATTTTATCAATTATAGTTTCGCGTGCCATCTACTTAATTTTTATAGCCACCCCTCAAACGTGGTGTCACTTTATACGCATGACTCAACTCTGATGTTAGTAGGCTTTATCTTTTTTTAAACAAAAGGAATTGGATGTTGCGTCATATTATTTTTTTAAAGAGCTTTTAGAGCCAATCAAATCCTTCCACTACGGGTGTACATGGCGGGGTTGGTTCGGATTTTTCAAATACCAAACTAAATCAATTGTGTCAGGTTTTAAAATCTATAAACCAAAGCAACATAAGTCGGTTTTTTCAACCTCGAATTTACTCGGATTTTTTGGTTTTCTCGGTTTTTTTTTTTTTGGAAAAGTCCTCATATAAAACATACTCCCTCGGTTTCAATTTATGTGAACCTATTGACTGGACACAGAGTTTAGGAAAGAAGAGAAGACTTTTGAACTTGTTATGTAAAATGAGGCATATATATTTTGTGTGGCTATAAATCATTGCATAAAGGTTAATTGTTTTCGAATATTGAAAGAGGTCATTCTTTTTGGCACGGACTAAAAAGGAAATAAGTTCACATAAATTGAAACGGAGGGACTACAACTCTTATGTAAAATATTTTTTTAGTCATAGTAGGATACAACTACATAATTAAGGTGCTTCTTAAGAAAATAACACAAATGTGCGGATTGATAACATTGTATTAAAATATTGAACAAAAAAGATAATGAAATCGCATAAAACAAATATTGCTAATTAATAAGCCATAGTGAAAATGATCATTATCTAAAAATACTAAGTCATGCTAAAATAAGTACGGCTAATAAGTATTAATTACATGACAAAAAGAAAATAAATTAAGTTGTATATTTTCACGGTCTAAACCACCGCAAAATTAAAGATTAGATATTCAACATTATTGTTCTTCCTAGTGATAGAATTAAATTTCTTTTGTTAGCATTAGCAATGATTTTGTTTTGGTTTGAACTTTATTTGAGTTGCTAACATTTATGGGTTATAAAAGTTATTGAACCATTCAAAATTCTTAGTCCAAGCTTAAAATAATATGTGAAAAGACAAAAATTATGAAAAAATTTAAGAAATATTTATAAATCGCATTACAAATATATGTATATGTATTGTAAGGTTGATTTGGTTCGATTTAACTTTTTTTTTTTTTTTTTTTTTTTTTTTTTTGGTTAAATCAAATCAAACCAATTATGATCGATTTTTTTTTTTTTTTTCAATATCAAACCAAAGTCAAAGTCCAGTTTTTATTTAACTTGAATTATCAATTTGATGCAGTTCGTTAGTTTTCGTTATATATCCATACATTCCACTCGCATATCAAACGAGCTTAACTGATTTTCCACGGATAGGGATGTAAAATGGAGCGTTGTGCAAGTTTTAAACCACCAAAAATTTCCATTGCATTTCCACGTCATAATTTTCGGTGTCGTTAGCAAAAGTCTCAGTGCATCTATCTCCTGAATATGTAGCAAACAACACCATACAACTTTCCTCTTCTGCGAATTATCAAATGAGTGGAAATGGTGAAGTTTATTATGGATAGATGTCTTTAGAATCGGGTCCATATAACAATCCCAATTTTGTATTCAGTATCTCAATTGTTTGAAGAAAAATGAATCTATAGTTGTTTCAAAAAAATATAGAAGTAACATATAGCAAATAATTAAATAGTGAACGCTGATATTAAGAGCCCGTAACTCAATAAATATCATTTGAATCTTTTTTCTTTTCTTTTTGGTAATTAACATCTTCTAACGCTTTTTTACAAATGATGATATTCTGGTTGACGAGATGGAAGGGTGGAGATTATGGTGGGGGTGAAATAAAGAGAGAGAGAAGGAAAAAAAAAAAAGGAAAAGGACAACTATAGATGATTTTGGCTTTTGCCTAAACATGACTAAGTTTCAAACAATGGGAGAAGGACGGCTGGAGGGTGCTAAATGGTAAGAAATGAGAAGGTAAAAGAGAAAAAAAAAAAAAAAAAAACAGTTTTAAGTGCAATTAGTTTTAATGTCTAATGGGAAAGCGACACATGTATGATTAAAATAGTTTTAAGCTATTTTTTTGGCCCTTCACACGCATCAAGAAATTACCTACACTTTCCATGCCAGGTCATCACTTAGGGGCTGTTAATTTCACTATGAACAAGAATAGTAAAATTAGAGTGTGTAAATGACTTTTCGAGATAAATTTATTGGGCAACTCATGTCTTTTCCCTTATCTTAAAGAGCTTGCAAGATATTCATGGTTTGTGTTGTTCTTGATCCCTCTTTTAAATACAAGTATTCCATGACTTTTATATCTAAATTACGTTCTTACTATCATTTCTTACGTTTATGAGAGGAAAATAACATTTTGTTGCCACTCATATGGCATTAGATGTTCTAATGACAAAAATTCATGAACCCTTAGGCACTTTGAGACAATTCAAAGATCAAGAAGAATAGATAAGCTAACACAACGAACTTGGACATTGATAAACTGTCACGAGAAGACGTTTAACCACATTATTACATGAAAAGTTTCGTATAAATGGAAGAACATTGCTTGTCCAGTTCTGTATTCAACATCTGAAAATTCCAAACATAAGAATTGGTTAAAAGCAGAAAGATGATTAGATTATACATCAATGCAAAACCACCATACTGTCTTTAACCACAAATTAAAAAAGGCGGCCTTGGAGAAGGGACGGGGACAATTTTGCAAAGAAAGCCTGAGGAGTAACTCTTGCTTTTCCAAAACAATTGATGATGGATTATCGAGCTTTAGAAACCAAACTCAGAGAATGAACAAAAGTAAGTTGAAGACAGAAACCTGGAAACTATGTGTTTAGCTCTTTTGATAGGTTGGTATCACCACTCCTGATTCTTCTGCCACCTTCTTGTAAGCATTTTGCAATCTGTGCGTTATAGGTCCCACTCGACCATCACCAACTATACGTCCATCAATTTTGACAACCTGTCCATGCAAGAACAAGATTCAGTATCTGCACGTCAATGGTAAGATTCAGACTCTAGCTTGGAGAATTGGAACACTTCAAGTGATGATAGTGAATTCTCTCTTTATCATTATCAGAAGGAAGACCATAATAATCCAGGGATTTATTTATAACCCAGACTCAAAATAATCTACTTTGACAGGCTAAAATTGTGTAATTGGGCTAATAGAAAACCAAGCAAAGGCTCCTCGGATGCTAAAAGAAACAATATATAGCCTCAAACATATTAATTCAAGAAACAGTTGCAGTTCTGCATGACTGAGTCAGCCACATGACACTAAAGTTTTAAATCAATCAAAGACCTGAACATACCGGGCTCAGTTCCCCCATAGTTCCTGTTGTCCATACCTGCAGGGCATGATGAATTTGTAAAAGTTGTTGGTCTATTTATGAAGAATAAGTATCGAAATAAGTGAAATTACCCCATAGAACCTCTTTTTAACTATTTGCATTTGTAGTTGCACTAGTTTTGCTCAGAGATGCACAATAAAGAGGTTTTTGCCTGATTTTTATATTCAAAACCAAATATGCTATGAAACTGCAAACAAGAAAGGGCCAAAGGCCCACAAGCTTCCTCAATATGGCGGTGTTGTGATGGTGTGTGCGATGATGGATTATCAGGGCTACCCCAAACATTATTGCATTACTGCTGTTCTATTTAACTATTGTACAGATGTAGTAGGTGCTTAAGAAAAGGTATTCAGGTTAAAAGTAAAGTTTGTTAGGAACAGTTTCTCCAGACAATTAAGTAAGTTGAGTTGTGCGATGAGAAGGATACATAAACTAAGCGCTCCCTAAAACTATATTCAAGCAAGGTGCAGTTACTTCCAACTGTGTTAAAATCCTTCATTTGATTAATTTCTTAGGCAGCTACCTTAGACACATTACAAGCAATGATAATCCATGGTGTGTGGGGCAAATCTTTAAGATAAAAGATGTTGCTAGGTAATGCTTGCAACAAATTTCTTAAGTTTGTCAAAGAACAAACTCATAGTTAAGAGTATACACCTCATCGGCAGTGTGAAATTCTGATAAGCTAATTCGTCGTTCCTCTAAAGCTAAACTTTCCTTCAGCACAAGCTGCATGACCTGCAAAATGGGTTGTTGATCATCAAGCAGATAACTCTACAAATGTATTACTTCATCAAAGACTAAATGCCATGTTATTTAGACCCATGCCACTCTGGCAGCATTTGTAACAATTAGTAATAAACACATTGGATAGTTGACAACAAAATGATTTTTATAAAATCTAACAGTCATCTTAAAATAAATCGGGAAGTAATATCAAGAATCCACCATAAAGACGTCGCCTTATCATAAGTTGGTTCGTAGCAAGCAGATACTATTTCCTAAAGTAGGCTTCAAAACAAAATATTATGTAAGGTGGACTAAATGGTAAAATATTTTTGGTTTACTTGATGGTAAATTGGAAATTAGATTTACAGCACAAATAGTTAAGGGGAATTAATGAGATAATAGTCAAAATACTCCCCAACGTTTGACCAAAATGCCAACTACACACCGAACCTTTGCTTTGGTCCTATTACCCCCTTGGACAATTTTTTTCAATATTAAAATGCCCCTTTTTTGCTGATGTGGCAGTCCAATATGACAACCTCAAATTATTTACAGGTGCTTGTCCACACGCGCCTGGCCCACGTGCCACATCTTTAATTTCCCCTCATTTTTTATTAATTTCCCCCCTTCCTCCATCCATTTACTCTTCTTCAAAAAAAAAAAAAAAAAAAAAAAAAATCTCTCAATTTTCCACACTCCATTTTCAGTATGAGGATCCAAAAACCCATACCCAATTCTTCTTCATCTTCATCAACATCATCATCATCATCATCTTCATTAGGAGTTGAAAAAAAAATCACACCAACTTCCTCAAATTTGATCCAAAAAAACCCAAATGTGAAAGAAAGCTTCCTAATACCAAGTAGAACAAAGTTCATCCATTAATTTGATCAAACAATTAAGAATTTAAAGAAACCCACTTGGTGTTCTTCATAGTTTTCTCCAAATTCCTAACAATGGAGTTTAATTTTCTCCCCAAATCAACTCAAAGAATTAGTGCTTAGCTTAAACAACTCCAACCAAGCAACAAGTAGTAACTCCAAACAAGCAACTTTCAATCAGATTTTCTTTAACAGGATTAGATTTTCAACCTTTTTTTTTTTTTTCCAGATTTTCGGTTTTTTTTTTCAGATTTTTTTTTTTGAATTTGATTTGGGAAAAAAATTCAAATGTGAAAGGAAGCTTCCTAACACCAAGTAGAACAAATTTCATCCATTAATTTGATCAAACAATCAAGAATACATAACGTTCGGGTTCGAACCCCGCTCAAGCATAAAATAAAAAAATAATTTCGCAAGGCAGCTGGGGGAGAGTATGCCGGATCCGGCATACAATCTTTAAGGAAAAGCTAAAGTTATGCCGGATCCGGCATAACTAAAAGTCTGCCCCATAAGGCAGAATTTTTCCTAAGACATAGTTTAGTTATGCCTTATGGGGCAGAATTTTAGTTAAGGCATAACAAAATTATGCCCCATAAGGCAAGAACTTTTCCTTAATGCATAGACTTTGCCTTATAAGGCAAAGTTTAAGTTATGCCTTAAGAAAAACTTTCGCATTATGGGCATACTTTTAGTTATGTCTTTGGGGCATACTTTTTAGTTAAGGCATAACTAAAAGTTTACCTTGAAAAGTAAATATATATATATATAAGGCAAAGTCTGCCCCCTTCGGCAGACTTTTACTTAAACACAACTAAAAGTCTGCCCCCCCGACTTTTTTTTACTTAAACACAACTAAAAGTCTGCCCCCTCCGGCAGACTTTTAGTTGAACACAACTAAAAGTCTGCCGGAGGGGGCAGACTTTCCCTTGAAGCATATATATATTTTTTTTAACTTTTCAAGGGAAACTTTTAGTAATGCCTTAGCTAAAAGTGTGTCCCATAAAACATAACTAAAAGTATGCCCCATAAGGCGTAAGTTTTCCTTAAGGTATAACAAAAGTTTGCCTTATAAGGCAAAATTTAATGGGCAAACTTTTATGCGGACCGCATAACTTTGTGAAGGAATTATCAAAGTTATCTGGGACCGACATACTTTATGCCTAAGTCCGCCCATAAGGCATAAGTATGCCGGGTCCGGCATAACTTTGGTAATTCCTTCACAAGTGTATGCCGTTGGGGGTATAAATTTAATTGAACTCTGCCTTTAATTTTTTTCAAATTTTTGATGTGTGTGGGTTCGAACCTGGAACCTATGGGTTTTAGCCGAAGGGCAAAATTTAAAGATTTCAAATATGAGGGGCAAAATTTAAAGACCACCCAAACGAAGGGCAATTGCAATTGCCCTTTAAAGAAACCCACTCGTGTTCTTCATAGCTTTCTCCAAATTCCTAACAATGGAGTTTAGTTTTCTCCCTAAATCAAAGAATTAGTGCTTAAACAACTCCAACCAAGCAACAAGTAGCAACTCCAAACAAGCAACTTTCAATCAGATTTTCTTTAACAAGATTAGATTTTCAACCTTTTTTTTTTTTTTCCAGATTTTCGTTTTTTTTTTCTTCAGATTTTTTTTTTTTTGTGAATTTGATTTGGGAAAACAGTGATTATAAGAATAATCACTATCCTAGCTCTAAATTTATAATGGGTATTATTTTGACCAAAAAAATGGAGATGGGTGTTAAATAGGGTGAAGAAGAAGATGAAGTAGCCTAAAAATGGAGGGAATTTAAATTTATCTATGTGGCATCTATGTGGCAGTCCAGTTGGCATTTTAAAACACATCAGATGCTTTTTTTAAAGGCTATAACGCGCCACTGAGCGGTGTAGTCACGCTCTTGTCCACATCAGCAAAAAAGGGGCATTTTAATACTGAAAAAAATTATCCAGGGGGGTAATAGGTCCAACGCAAAGGTTAGGTGTGTAGTTGGCATTTTGGTCAAACGTTGGGGGGTATTTTGACTATTATCTCGGGAATTAATTGTGCCAAAACCAATATTCTTCCGACAGGGATAGCCTGAGTCTGAAAAGGAAGGGTTCTGCTCCAGTTAGTTTAGACAAAAAAAATTTATAAATGCCAACAGCACTAACATAACTGAGCACCTTAAAGAAAACAAAAAAGGGAGTTTAGCATGACAATGCATGATCCATACTGTTTGTTTGAAAGGGGGAAGAGAGGTAGAGATAGAAGACACAATATTGAAAGAAAGATCTATATCAAATGAGAAATCTTCTAAACATTACCGTTGCTCTTGTTACGCCAGGAAGGCAATAATCAGCATGAGGTGTCACCACATGCCCTTTCTTCACTAAGAACTGTAAAGGGTAAAAACATAAATTATATCAAAGAGAGGAATTGACCTGAAACGCAAGATCTGATGGTTGGTAACAAAGCAAAACGATATGCTTGAACCACTACAATGAACTAAATGACCACAGAATTGTATGAGAACACTTCTGGTTTTGTGGATATGCCACCAAAAGCAGGCAGAAAGTAAAGAAGAATCTGTTGAATGGTACATGCAATGAGCTTCCCTAAACTGCCGCGTGCCTCCTGAGGGATATAGATTTGCAACCTCAGAGCGAAAGGAATTATAGGAGGTGAATGAGCTTACTATATTTGTAGCATTAGTTTCTGACACATAGCCATCTTTATCAAGCATGATGGCATCATCAGCCCCAGCATTATTTCCTTCTATCTGCACCAAATGAGATATTATTGCTGTCAAATAGAGCCAGGTAACCATACAGTGTGGTTATGCAACAAAGACAGGAAACTGCAATTTCTACGGAATGTCCTCCCCCGCCCCCCCGGCACCCCCCACCCCCACCTCGCAATGCTCTCCACCAAACAGGAGCACAGAGTATAATGAGCACAAATTTAAATTGTCAAGAAATGGTTAACGACCATCTACCAGACCATAAAACAATTCTCCCATCATCCCAGTTAACGTGACAGAACTTCACAGTTGAAGGCTAACTTTTTTGCTTACCATGATATTTTTTATTGACATTATAAACATTTCGTAATCTTAATTAGGGAGTGGGATAAACGTTTCATGTATTTCCAGCTTTCCAACTGATAACAAATTTTAGCTGGATAACCAATTAATTTGACTCCAAACGTGAAATTGCTATAATGTTTTTAATATAAAGTATTTAAATTGCAGAAGGTGACATATGAATCTGCAAGCAGATATAAAATGAAGCACTGTCAATATGAACTTCGGGATTACAGTTATGACTTCCTAACAATAGAAAGATTATGTAAATACTCAAAGCATTGATCTGCATAGCTCAAACTCTGAAGAGAGAAAATACCTTAGCAAGAATGTTGTTGAGAAGGTTGTTATGGTGAATCTTTGAATCCAGACTCTGCAAAGGAAACAAGTCATGATTTAAAACAAGAGGTACCTCAAACGCTAATTTTTTAGCAGTGGTCAAAGGCTCAGAGTAACATCAACTTCAATGCTTTTCCCCTTAAACAATAGTTCAAGGAATTATGTATCGCCTTCCTCAATAGAAGAAATGTTTAAGAAATTAAACTGGTATAATATACATTATATAATTGAATTGCAACTATATGATACAGGGTTTAACAAAAACACCCGAGTCCTGTCCTAAATATTCAGGGTAAACCCTCCCCCTCCCTGCAGTAAAACAAACCAAGGAACGGGAGAATGCTGAGTTATCAACAAAACCACAACGTCCATCAAAAGATGCTCTGATCACATGTATAAAAATCTTTAGATGAATGGAAATAGATTTAGCAATAAGTACAAAAACGAAATGATTTTTTAAGCCCAAAGGAAAAAAAAAAAAAAGGAGGGGGCATTGAAGTAGCATAGAATCTCATGAAATTACTAGGATCAACCAGAAGCAATATCTTACATTCGGTGAATTACGGCGAGTGGTTGCCGTCACTAACGTTACGCCCTTTTCATTGTCGTAGACTGGGGGTTTCCATTCAGCAAGAACTTCAAAAAAGGGTATGATAAAAATATGAGAAAGACGGATGGACAAATTAGAGTTTAGCTACACCAGTAAAATACAGAAAGCGGACATTTAGTATTCTAATCTATTTTCTTGTACTTATTATTGACAAGAAAGGACAATTGAACGATGGTTCTAATTTATTTCCTTTGGTATATCTCTTTTCTATTTTTAGACTATTCATCACCAAGTACAGAGAGAGAGTGTGTGTGTATGTGTGTGTGTGTGTGTGTGAGAGAGAGAGAGAGAGAGCTGCATGTTTCTGGATAAATGTTGTCCCAAGGTTGCCAACTACTAATTCCACACAATGTCAAAATTTAATGGAACACTAAACTCCCCTCTTTTCTTGTATAGACGATGTTATGTTCAGTTGTAAAGCATAAGAAAAAGAGGTTCCTAGATGCAATATGCAGGAGTGATGTCTGTCTGTGCTCTCAAGTGTACTTATTAACTGCCAAATCTTCCATATGTTCATATTATGCTGGCATTCAACCTCTTTGTACTTCTATGGAAGCATTTTGGAGAGAGAAAGTAGATGCAATTGGAATCCTCGTGAATTGAGAAGTTGTTTGGAATTTCTTTAGAATCTGTTTGACGGTTTCACCTCTCAATAAAATTGAAATATGGAAAGCTCAGGAACCCAAGACTGACTTCTAAAAACATAGCATGCAAGTCATCCTTATCATGGTAAGAGTTGGCATAGTAGGACTGATTTATTATTTTATAACCGTGGTGTACGAGGAGGTATTATATTTTTGGCTGACTCTTTCTCTCTCTTCTCATCTTCTCTCTCCTCTCATATTTCTCCAACAGTAAGTGCAGATCCCCCCCCCCCAACCCCCACCGCACCCACCCCCCAACCAAGCCACCCCTAACGGTCACCGGCGATGACGACCCGGCCGGATCTCTCTCGCTCTCCTCTGTTCTCTCTCCTGTTTCTTTCTTTCCTTCTTCCTTTTTTGTTTTTTTTCTTTCTCTTTTCCTTTCTCTTCTACACTACGACCGGAAACCCTCCACCAGTAGGTTTCTGGGCAGGTTCTGCACAGGCAGTCGAGTTTTCCGGCAGTGAACAGTGATTCCGGCCGGTGAACAGTATTTTCGGCGGCAAACAGAGACTTCTCGGTGGTGAACAGGTTTTATTTACTTGGAGTCGGTACCTCCAATAGCTCATTTCATGTCTTTTAGCCTTATAAATTTTGCCTGCTCCACCTAATTGAATACCTATTTCACTGCTTATAGACTATTGCTATCTTGTGCTTTATTATTGATCCTTCGTTTGTCTTAGATTAACCTTTCACTAGCATATATTTGCTTTATGCTTTTGCGAAGGGGATGGTAGACTAGGTCATGTTCTCGCCAGATCGGGGGCTAGGGTCGGGGGGCTAAGGGGGTCGAGTGGAGCTTCTAAGTCAAGAGAGTATGGTCTTGGGAATATTGGGACTTTATCGGGAAAGTCCATAGAGTTAAGTTAAGATTCTTAAGAAGAGTGGGAGGATTAGTATAGTCAAGGCCCAAGAGACTAAACGGGCAGACTCAAAGCTAAGGACGTGGGATGTGCACAAGCTTCTTGGTTCAGGCAAGTCGACAGGTATAGGAACGGCAGGGATCTTAGTAGATAGTGTATTTAGAGACCGTGGCAGAGGTTAGGAGGATTATTTAATGACGACGGCGATTAAGTTAGGTCGCCGTGAGGGTTCACCTTGAACATTATTAGTGCCCACGCGCAAGCCGAGTTTGGACGAGAGGTAAAAAGGCGCTTGGGAGGACTTGGACGGGTGGGCGGGTATACCGCCTACCGAGAAGTTATTCATAAAAGGAGATTTCAACGGGCACATCGTCCGTTTTGTAGGGTTGCGACGAGGTGCCCGGAGGATTCGCTTCGGGGATAGGGAATGCTGAGAGTCTCACTCGGATTTCGCAAAAACTTTGATTGGTGGTAGCCAACTCGAGTTTTCCGAAGAAGGGCGAGCACTTGGTAACCTTTCGTAGCTCGCAAGTGGGTCGCGACGCAAATGTACTTTTGCTTCGTAAAAAGATGATAAAGGCCTCGTAAGACCTAAGGTCAAGCACTTGTTTAACCTTACGACCCAAATAAAACTATCGGGGGATGGGTTCTGGAGAAAGAAGGGTTAAAAAGGGGCGCAGACCCACCGAGGGTTAAAATTGGGGGTTTTTACTGCCCAGTGCTCAAGACAATGAGAAGTCGAGGCCAGGCCCCGGGGGTAAAAAGGGGACGCGGGGGAGCGGAAGACCCGCCCGCATTAGGAAAACCCCGGAAAGGGACGGGGCCCCAAGAAAAACCCCGGGCGGGGACCGAGGGATCGGTGGAACGGGAAGTCCCGGGGAAAGGGGGAAAAAGAAGGGGAAAACTGGGCGGGCAGAAGCGGCGATTTAGAAAGGGGCAAAAGGGAAAAAAAGACGGCCGAGTTAGGGGTTGGGGGAAGGGTGGGGTGCCCAACACCTTTTTTCAAAGAGGAAGAGGGGGGTGGAAAATTTTAAACTCGCCAAGGGGAGAGAGAAGGCCCCGGGATAAGGAATCACGGTTTTTTTTGAGGGTGGCCAAGTGTTGGGACAGAAACCCCTTGCCGAAGGCCTACTTTTTGAACCCTTGAACGAAAAGGACAAAACATTGGTCAGACTTGGGGGCACCCCGACAAAGGGCCCCCTTTGGATATTGGAAGAAAAGGGGCGGGAGGCGGGGGAGCCTTTTTTGAGCGGGAGGGGGGAAAGGGCCGGACCGACGAAGAAATTTTAAAATTAACGCAGGGAGGTTTGGGGGGCCGGGGCCGGGTTTTTTAATGTCATTTTTGCAAAAAGAAAAACCCGGGAAAACGGAGGGGGGAGGACAACCCCCTTTCCCCGGAAAAAAATGGGGAGACATTCAAAGCCGAACAACCTAAGGGATCAAAAAGGGTAAGTCACACTATGAAAGCGGGGGTGCGGTGGAAAGAGGGGAAACGGAGAGTGGTTTTTTTTCAAGAACCGGGTTGGGGTTCAGCCGGGGGCGTCGACTTTCGGATTCATAGTAAGGAGATTGGGGAGCAAATAGGAGCAAAGGGGTTCACACCCCCATTCATCGACCCCCAAAACCCCGACAAAGTGCCGCAAAGGGCCTAAGGGGACGCCGGAGGCCGGGGGAAACCCGGGACATTGTACGATAAAGGGGCAGTAGACGGAGCCAAGACCGGGGTAAGGCAGGGGGGGGAGACCGGAGTACCCCCCCTGTTCGACGGGGGCGACCGTGACCCCCAGCCCGTTTTTATTCGCCTTTTGGGATGGAGAAGACGCGACAACACAAAGGAAGGGCCTTGGGGAGTTTTTCCGGGGGTTTCATTTTGTCCTGATTGGGCGAGACTCGAACTTTTTTTTTAAAGATGTCGGGGGAGTCGAAAACATTGGAGTTTTAAAAGATTTAAAGAGAGACCAAGACCAAAAATTTGGGGGCGGGGTTCAAGGGGGGCATCGCGCGAGGCCCATTTTTGGGGTCGAGGCCGGGACCCAAGCCATTCAAAAAAAAAAGTTTCAAGATTTTGGGGGCTATTAATTTCGGAGACGGGGTTTTCGACGACGATGTTTCACATCGTATCATGCAGGATGAACGGTGCTCACCTCCTCGAGTGTCACAGATAAGAAAGTTGCCACCAAAACTTAAAGGCAAGTTCTACAAAGTGGTGGTTAGACCGAGCTTCCTTTATTGTACTGGAGCGGTGTTGGCCAAGAAAGAGATGTCACGTTCGGGGAGAAGATGAAAGTCGCGGAAATGCGAAATCTTTGCCGTGGATGTGTGTGGGCACGCCAGAGGGATGGGACTGGGAATGAAGATATCGAGACAAGGTGGGAGTGGCGTGGGTGGAGGACAAGATGCGGAAAACGAGGCTAAGATGGTTTGAGCGTGTGAAGAAGAGAGGAGAGACACGGACGCTTCCGGTGCGGAAGTGTGAGAGGAGGCGGACGGTTGGGAGAGGGTAAGCGGAGCCGCGAAGAAGCGATTGGGGGGAGAGGTGATTAGACGGATATGGCACGGTTGTTCATGAGGACCACCGACCTTAGATAGGAGGGTACGGGAGGACTCGGTTAGATAAAAGGCTAGGCGGCTTATCCTTTCACCATGGGGGATAACGAGCTTTTGCTCATTTGTTTATTGCCATTTGTTTTACCGCATTTGAACGTTTATATTTGTTGGGCGTGTACTTTGTTTATATTATTTATCTATAGTAGTTAATGCTCCTTTCTTCCTGATCGTTCTTCCATGACTTCGCGCTTTTGTTTATTCCTTGTTTTCATATTATTTTCGGTATGTTTGGCCCTATCTCGACCTTTTGTCTTGTTTTCCTTGTTTTCCTCTCTTTTTCTCTCTTGAGTCGAGTGGTCTCGGGAAGCAGTAGCCCGCCCTTACCTTTCAAGGTGGGGGTTAGGTCTCACAGACACTCTTCCCTCACCCACTACGTAGTGTGATTATACTGGGCTTCTTGTTGTTGTTGTTGTTGAACCGTGGTGTACGAGCTAGCTTGCGCGCTCCTCGACGAATTCCACGCGATACCTGCCACCTCCTCCAGGTACCGGGTAACTCTGTCTACCAACGCTTGGACTGATGGAAAGAAATCACCTAGTGTTTTTGCCTCAGCTGGGGTTTGAACTTGAGACCTCATGGTTCTCAACCCACTTCATTGATCACTAGGGCATACCCTTGGATGCAAAAGATGTACGCTAGATGTTAGTTAGCTTCACTTAATTCCTAATGTGAAACTATACACAAGCATCTTCATTCATAACGACGACGACAACAACAACAACATACCTAATATAATCACACAAAGTGGGGTTTGGGGAGGGTAGAGTGTACACAGACCTTACCCTTACCGTGGGAGGTAGAGAGGTTTCCGATAGACCCTCGGCTCAAGAAAAGCAATTCAAAGCAGTCAACAAAGGAAATAACTAAAAATAAAGAAGCCATAACAAAAATACTATATAAAGCATGATACGCAGTCTGAAAAAGGAACAATAACTACAATACAATAATTTGCTAAGTGAAGGACATGAGACAGTAGACAGTAACATTAATCGACAGATAAGGAATTACAGGAGAAATACTACGACTACTAGTAAGGGCATTCAAAGAATCATCTTGATAGATATTCCTATTTAAAAAAACTCAAAAGGCAAGTGAATTGATTACAAATTTGCAATATTGGATTCTCAAAATCTGCAAACAACATGTGACTTCGTGTCATTTCACAAATACACACTCCCTCTCTAACACTCCGCTTTTCTTCCTTAAACCCTAATGGAGCATCCCTTCTTCATCAATGGCCCTACAACAAACCGACCCGAAGCCTTACGTTGGCTATCAATCGCCAAAAAACTCTTAACAAATCGTGATCTAGTAAGTAGCAAATCATTCGCGACCCGTGCCCGTGAATCCAACTGATATTAGCACCTGCTACCGACCAAATACTCGGCATCTTGAAATGACTTGAAGGAAAGTAACAGAGGTGTCGCAAGTAAGACATGAAGGCCGCAAAACACTTCGGCAATTGGGATTTGAATGTGGAGTTCAGTAATGAGATTGAAGAGCCAATAGTGCAGATGGGCCGAGAAAATGAAGCAGGAGAGGGAGAGGATGATACTGTTGAAGCAATTGAGTTTTTTGAAGGTCTTGATGAATTCCTTAGCAGTCTTCCTATATTAAATGCTGTGGATGGTGATGAGGTAGAGGCTGCCTAGCTAAGTAAGGCACTTCTTTTGTTGTAGTTGTAGCTATAAGTTTTCTCTTCTGTATGTTGTAGTTTAGAATGGTGTAGAATTACTCGGGCACTTGCATTGATGTTTCTATTGTAATGCTAGAATTTATTACTATTTTCTTCCGAAGTAGCTGCAGTAATCACTTTACTCCTTCTATCTCATGCTCCTTGAGTAATCTGGTTATTAGTAATCAATTGTTTTCTTTATATTGCTTAATTCTTCTATTCTAAAAAAAAGCATCTTATTAAGAGATGAAATGGGTGCTTCTTACAGCCTCATCTGCCCACAATCCGAAGTTGAACTGCAACTTGAACTCCTTTCTATGTCAAAAGTAAGTACTACTGTATTTCGGCAGGTAATTGATGATGCTTAAGTGCTAGTCTTCTTTTGCTTATCTGGAGTTGCAAGTTGAGGATCTTATTGGTTAATAATATTTATTGCACTGTAATAAATACTTCTAACCAATAAGATCCTCAACTTGTCGCTTTAGATAAGTGTTGAAGAATGAAAGAACTCCCACATCGGTAGTTAATGAGATGGGTGGTCTTCTTATATGGACTTGTGCAATCCTCCCCTCATGAGCTAGCTTTTGGGTTGAGTTAGGCCCATGATCCATTTTTTTACATAGACATCCGGTGCGTGGGCAATTTAATTTGGGGGCCCAACATCGGGTGAGACGGGTCCTGCTCTGATACCCTGTAAAGAATGCATCATGGGCCTAACTCCTCCTTTTGCATCATGGGCCTAACTCCTCCCTTTGAGCTAGCTTTTAGGGTTGAGTTAGGCCCATGATCCATTTCTTTACATGGTATCAGGGTCAGGCCCAGGCCCGATCCGATGTGGTCCCCGAAAAAAAAGGGGAGCCTAAATGTCCTCGGGCCAATTGACCAGTCCCGGACCGATGGGGCGAAAATGCCCCAACTCCATGAATGTGCACGCTCCAGATCGGACAGTGGATCCCGGATAAAAAAAAAGAATGTCCGGATCTGGGTGTGAGGGGGGTGCAGAGAAATATACCACATCGGTGACAGACGAGAACCCTGGACTCCTTGTAGGGCTTGAGCTAGCTTTTGGGGTTGAGTTAGGCCCACGATCCATTTCTTTATAATAAGAAAAAAAAAAAAAAAGTAATCATTGCACGGTGACAACAAAAAAGTTTTGTCCCTTGTTACAGCATGTCACATGAACACTTTCAACATCTGTAAAACTAATCTCAGTCGGAATTGCTCTAAAATGCTACGCTCCAATTTAGCAAAATACTTTCTGGCTATTTGGTAACTTAAGCTTGAGGCTGTTCTAAGGCCAGGTCACACTATGAAGGTGCAGATTGTCGTGGAAGAGAATTTAATTGTGAAAAAGAAGTAAGGATGTGTGTTGTAAAATAAACTTTTTTCACCTTGTCATTGCCGGACATTCTGGTCGGTGAGGAGGATTCATTATGCCATGCCATTATTCAACTGGTTCAAATGGAGTTGGATAAATAGCGAGGATTCATATAGCTGACCCGACTAGTTTAAGGCATAATAGTTATTGTATATTATCATATTATGCCATTATTCACTCTAAAACAGTTATAGAACTAATACGTTACTCGCAAAGTTACTATATAAAATAAAAATAAAAATGCATCACTTGCTATGTTCTGGCTCTGCAGAACCATAATTGATAAGTGAGAATGTGATAGCAAACTCTTGTGGGCCATCTCAAATTCTCTGAAGAACCTTATTCTTCATGTCTTCTATGAATTGGTTGAGATTCTTCTCTGAAGATCCCTAATTACAAAAGTGCATTCTGAAGGATCATCTTTGTTTTCTCTATATTTTCCCTTGATTCATCTTATTTACTCATTATCCGTCCAATATTCTCCCCTACTACCTCCCTCCTGATTAATCTTCCAGTTCCAAGATCCACACCAATCTTCCAATCATCAAACCACTAATTTTCTGTTAGTAAATTGATCCGTCAAAATAGGAAAGCACATCATTGGAACTTTATACCATATGCTCTCCAAGATAGAATGCCACCCACAACAAGTCAAAAACCCTCCAACTGCTGGATGTGATAGTACTGCTAGTTGAGAGCACAACGGTACGACCAATCCTCTATCTATAGTTTCTTCCTCAAATCCAAGAGGCAAAATTCTTCTTTCTCCAGAACCTATTTATATATATATATATATATATATATATATATATATATATATATATATATATATTTTTTTTTTTTTTTTTTTTTGTGTGTGTGTGTGTGTGTGTGTGTGTGTGTGTGTGTGTGTGTGTGTGAGAGAGAGAGAGAGAGAGACTCAGTCCAGGAAAAAGGTTTACTGACTAGTTTGCGATATTGTTAATTCACACAAGTTCAGGCAACTATAACTGGGATACGAGAAATCTTAAACAAGAGTATTTTATCTTAAAAAACAATTTTAATGCTTACAAGATGACAGTGTAGGCTGAACCCTGACGTTGTTCATGCAGAGGAACAACGAAAGAGTTTAAGAATTAAGCATTCAAACTTAAAACGAAAAGAAGGCACCTTACCAATTAAAGTACATCCATAACGATTGAATGCTGGGCTCATTCCTGAGGTTACCTAATGATAAGAACATGACAAAATCTAAGGGTGAGAGTGAAAAGAGAAACAGAACTAAAACATAATGTGACTTAAAGTCCAGGCAGAAGTTTAATCGGATATCCAATATAACCACTGAATACGAGAATAGAAAGGGCAATAGCAGTCCTTAAGATTACCTTTTTACCACGTGTCAAAGTTAGTCGGATATGTGCATTATCAAACATTCCATTTCTTAAAAGAGTCTTGAAAATAGCTTCTTTCACCTGCATATCGCAGCATTAAGTCACAAGTTCTAAAAAGAAGAATTGTGTTTTGCAATGTAGAAATTAAAAGCTAAGAGGACCCAGACTCAAACAGGGAATTGCCACAATATTTTACCACTTCACGAGTTGGTACATTGCTGAAAGCTAGTGCTTTTGCAGAGTCGAACAACCTGAGAAAAGGAAACTAAAATGTAATCACGCGAAGGATGGTGCTAGGAGCTGCCAAATATCATGCATATCCCAAATGAAGCTGTTTTTCTTTTTCCTTTTCTTTTGGGGGGCACTACATACTACTGAATCTGTTGTCCGTCACGTGTATTCCACAGATAATAGTGAATGGAGAGGATGAAGTATTGGGGATCTTTTCAAAACGGGTTTGGGTTAATGAGT
This sequence comes from Lycium ferocissimum, assembly GCF_029784015.1. Classification (NCBI taxonomy): domain Eukaryota; kingdom Viridiplantae; phylum Streptophyta; class Magnoliopsida; order Solanales; family Solanaceae; genus Lycium; species Lycium ferocissimum. The sequence goes on from NC_081348.1 coordinate 16,129,981, forward strand.
TGGGTTTAATAATTATGTGGACTAATAAATTCATGCAACATATTTAAATTAGAAAGTCCCACATCAGATTCTGTTAAATAGAGGAGGAATTTTAAGCTTAAATTTAACGTTAAGGGCAATCATGGCCCAATAGGTCGAAGAAGGGTAATTTTAAACCATTTCAAATACGTCAGGGGCACTTTTGACCCTTTTCCGTTTAATATATATGAGATACAATCCACATCTAGTTGTTGAAACTTACCTATCCAAATGCTCCTCAAGCTTAAATACCTTCCCACAGTACACTCGAAGCCCCTCCCAAACTGCATCACCACCTTGAACAACTGAATCAAATACTGAAACCTAGAAAATGTCTAGCAGTGATCAGAAAGAGAGAGCTAGTTGAGAGGGCAGAAAGAATAAAAAATTTCCAAATATCATTCTCGGTAAACAACATGTTACCTTGGCAGCCTCACGGGGCACAATCCCATCACCAACCCATGCAAGCAGCTTCTCATTAGCAGGAACAGGAAGACTAGGATGAGGTAAAGTTGAGTTCAGGTAATAAGAAGAAGACCGTTTTGCATGACGCTTAAGCATGTTGTAAAAAGGTAAGCTTTGCTCCAGCAAATCATACAATGATGTTGGAAATGGCTGAAAAGTTTTAGAAGGACAAACTATGAGCATATGTCTTTCATGTGCCAGCAAAATCGAAACAATTTAAGACTGAGTAACAGGTTCAAATTTCATGGGATTAATTTTGCACAAAGATACATCACGTCACGCTGCACATGCAAAAACAACAGATGATTGGTAGGCATGGGACATGAAAGAGACTTTGTTTGAAATTCACTCAGCGCAAGGTATCTCCGTTGATTAGAAGAATATATGAGCTGTGGCTAGTAACGCCAGGAAAAATCATATGCAACCATACTTGGTACAAACTGAGGTAAAGAGGCAAGCATCAAAAAAAAAAAAAAAAAGTGTCCCTCTTCTTTATGTAGTAACCTAACAGCACTAAAGATGAGTTTCTAAATATCACTATAATACCCTGCTTAATCATAAAAAATTTTGCATTACCAAATACTCCCTCTGTTTCAAGTTGCTTGTCTTACTTTCCTTTTTAGTCTACTTAAAAAATGAATGCCTCTTTCCTAATTTGGCAACTCTTCAATTTCAACATTCCACATGGTAATGTTTAACACCACAAGATTAAAGAGTATTTTGGTACATTATACATATCTTTAATTTAAGACCACAGGATTCAAAAGTTTCTTTACTTTCTTAAACTCCGTGTCAAGTCAAACTAAGACAAACAAACAAAAATGGAGGGAATAGCAATTGACCAAAGATCCGTGAACCGTATACCGTAGGATATTTCTTTGCTGGAGAAAAACCTGTTGATTTATGCACACTTTTATACCACCATGGTGCCCAGATGCCATCAAATGGTTTTGGTCCAGCTTCCCACCTGAAAACACAAACTCAACATTAGTTTTCTCTTTTGCTTTTTTTGTCTGAATATACAAGTTATCAAATATTAAAATACAATTTTAATTTAGAGGAACACATGAACCAGAGGGGAGGGAAGTCTGTCCATGCTGTAGGTTCCTCCATGAATACGATCATAAGAGTTCAGTCACCATAAAAAACCAGGGAATATGCCATTTCAATATTCTAACCCCCAGATGCATAGATGGGAATGGGGCAAATATTGGTTTCCTGCTCCCGTTTTCCATGCACAGTAGATATCTTCTTTGACCCCCAACCATATGATTTATTCATATCCTTATCTGACTTAATGATTTGTTACTTTTTTCTTTTTAGGAACTTCCATCTTTCTTCTAACATCCCGCCGCAACAAACTATCTCGACTATTTTTCAAAGTGTTCATAAAAGACCAGCTTTCAAGAATCATTAAAAAGAAAAAAACTAGCCATTATATGGAAGTATAATATGATTGGGCAATATAAACGATCTTGTGGGTGATCAAATGGCTGGAGCAAAAAAGTATTTTAAGGAGAAATTAGTTGTGGGAGGTGGAAACCAGGTATGAATACAGGGGAGAAAACAAATGCTTCCAGAGAATGAGATTGGCATTTGCCAATATCTATGGGACTCATGGGAAGAAAGCAAACTGACAATATGAGTAGTGGTTGTTAGCTATATGAATGTGCATTTCCATAGTGGCGGAAAATCCTGCTAGCTCCAGCAGGATGATTATCTTTTTTTATTTACACGGTAATAACTCCAAAGAGAAGATTATCTAAATGGAGTTACATGGATAGGGAGGATTCATACAGCCAACCCAACGAGCTTGAGATTTAGGTGTAGTTGCAGTTGTTTAACTCCAGACAGATGATTTTTTTCGGATAAGGTAACATAATTTCATTAATATGGAAAATTTTCTGCATACAAAAAGTATACCAAAAAGTAGCGTCTACACAAAAGTATGGCTCAGTACAAAGTATAGAAAATCTTCTACACTGGTAACTCCAGATAGATTATTATCAACAACTTGTTAAAAGTTCTAGTGAATTTAGCTTACCTGAGCATTGAATCTTGAAATGGAATGTCAAGGTCTTCACAAAGGCCACGCAGGGCCGCCTGCAGAAAGACAATTAGCAACAACCATCAAAATGTTCAGTTGTGTAACTTTATAAGCAACCAGACAAGTAATCAGGGCACTCAACTGTGTGATCATTCCTCATGTAAAAGTTGGGAAGGCATTTTTTTTTTTTTTTAAAACTGGTAACTGTGCACTTTGACTCTCTTTTCTTTTTCCTTTTCTCTTTCAGTTGGCATAACGGGTCACCATGTCTAAAACACATATTCCCTCTGTCCCATTTTATGTGACACTCTTTCCTTTTTTGTTAGTCCCAAAAGAATGACACCTTTCTATATTTAGTACTCCCACTGTCCCAATTTATGTGATACAGTTCGGATTTCGAGAGTCAAACAAGAAAATCTTTGACTGCGATTTACTTGTATGCCCAGTAAATATTTTAAATTATTAATTATTGTGACTTGTAGCACTTTTTATGTAGTTTCTAAACATGCAAATTATATTTCGAAAAACGTAAAGATTGTATGTCCAAATTCACAGTCAAAATGGAGAAGTTTGACTCTCAAAATCCGAATTGTATCACATAAATTGGGACAGAGGGAACAGCAATTTAACTTTAAACTTCCAATTTTACCCTTAATGAGATGATTTCTAGCCACAAAATTTCTACGACTTGTTTTAGACCACAAGTTTTAAAACTCTTCCTTTTTCTTTTAAAATCCATGTCCAGTCAAACACATTCACACACATTGGGACGGAGGGAGTAGGATTTCTCTTGTGAAAGGCATGAACCAGGGAAGTGAGGGAAAAAAAGTTGGACTAGATAAGGAGACTGGCCATTGCACTAACTGCACTAGAACTTGGGCCATACAAATTTTTACAAATGAGGTCTCAACATTGCTTCAATAACAGTTGACCCACCAGTCATAATTAGTGGAGACGCTAAGCCTGGCCCCACGCTTTAGTTCAAATGGATCAAGTTGCACATAAAAGGCTCTCACAGCAAACCAAATGAGAGCAGAAAGGAAAATTAGGCCTAAGCTTATTATAATGAAAACACATCATAAGCTGTGTTACCATTTACGCATTACAGCTTAACATTTTAGATTTGCAACAGTTCCTTTCCTCTTTTCTACAATTTAAGGTTTTTGCATTACTCAAATAGTGTTCTTATTCATAAATACCTATATATTTTTAACAAAATACCTATATATCTACACAGAGAAGAGAATAGACTGAATGCAGCGGCAAAATGAGTGAGCAGCCACAATGAAGCTGTGCCTAGAGCCTAGTGAGCACTGAGCACCCATATCTATAAACTTTCTTAAACCATGTATAAATGTTCACAGTGGCAACTTTGTAAGTCAGTGCAAAGCAAAAAATAGTTATTACATGTTCCTGCAAGACAATTTAGTGTGATATTGAAACCTTAATTTCAGTATTTTGGGCATCACTGGCCAAAGGACCATACTTTCTAGTATCTAACTTTGTCAACATTCCCAACTAGGATGAGCAAAATCAATAGCCATACTTTCATAAACCAGCAAAAGAGAGGAGATTATGCTTCAAACTGAATAATGCTACTGGGACAACAAACCTCGGGATTTTCTCGAAGATCACCAGCATCAATAACTGGTGGGGGCCTTCCTAATTCAGATAGCTCGTTGTATATGGAGACCAGCTCTGCCAACCCCAGCTCAAAAAAGGATGGAGGTACAACCTTGTCAAAGGATGGCTACCAACATAGCATATAAAAGTTAAATTTAGAAGCAGAAATAGCATTTTTACATAAAATAGAAAACAAAAATAATAAAATATAAAATAATACAGAGAAATATAAGATGAGCAATGACACATTGGTAATAGAATCTGCTGCTAGTGATGCATCAGTTTAGGGATTTTGAACTAATTTGGTTAATAAGTACAGCAAGAAAAGAACATGATAAAACAAAATAACAAACTGAGTAAATTAGGAACTTATAATCAACCAGCAGTAACAAGACTTGAACTTTAAATTACCAAGATATCGAGGGGATTCCTTATCAGTATGAAGTGCTTTCCTCTTTTCATCAATTCATTTGTCAAACCTGGCACACTTTGTTTGGCTATATGCTGCAAGAATAGTGAGAAAATTTCAGTAATAATCAAGTTACAAATCTCAATTGCCAAAAACTGCCTGGAGATGTTAAGAAAGGCAAAGAGTATGATTTTCTCCTTCTGTAATGTTCTAATGAAGCTGCCCAAATCTTGTCTCCTTTTATAGGATAAATGCCTAAATTAATATCTTTCCCTTCTTAGCTCAATCACTACCATGGGTAAAGACTACTTTAAACCATTAACATTTACAATGTGCCTTTGGAACTACTAAACCAATAACCTATGCGAGCTGTCTACAGCAATATATAGTGCTCGAAACTTATCAAATACCAAAGCCTTGTAACTCAGTGCTTGACCCACAGTGTTAAGTGTTGGGCTACAGCTTTTTAGACAACTTGTTGGGTCTTCATTTTATTCATCAGAAATCTCGAACCAAAGTTGTCAAGCAATAGAGGATAGTCCTGTATAACTATAAAATTTCTCGCATAAGGGTGGGTTTTACCATATCAAAAGAATCATAATCATAGTAAAGAACTCAAGTCTTACACAAAGTCCACAATAAGCTAGCTTTAGACAGCGTCGGTATCTAGAACAGTGTTACTTCATGCCCCTTCCAACTACCCTTTGATGAACAATCACAAAAGGATGGAGTTTTGGAAGAGTGAGAACCAGTACAGAGAGGGGGAACACATAGTCAAAGCTATCCTGACTACCCTTCCAACTTAACACTCAGTTGCTAATTCTCAAATCATACAAATCATATGTTGCCTAAGTTTTCACAGATGTAATCTGAGGTTTAGCAGCAACCAGATCAGCAATTGGATTTATCAACTTTAGATGAGAGGTTTGAATTACACATTTCTAACTTTTCAACAAGTAAAGGAAAACCCATCTTGATGTGCCTTGTCCTCTGATATAGAGTTAGAAGACTGTGAATATGAACGAATCTCAAAAGCATAAAAAATGACAGAATCCAACAAGGAGAGGTATAAAACGAAATCATTATTTCTAGCGCAATCATTACTCTATTCTTAAATACAGCTATGATACTGCTTCATTACCTTACAATAACGGTACTTCTTTACTCCTGCACCAAAGATGACCTCCTTCACCACCTTATTTCCATCATTCTCCTGCAAAAAAAAAAAAAATTACTCATAGCCAAGACAAAAAGAACTCACTGCCATATATTATATAACCATATTGACAAGCACCAACATTGCTAAACTTGGAATAAAAATTGCTACTCAGCTCCGAATGATATTACTGGAAAAGGATAGGAATCATGAATGTAGTACTGATCTTACGTACCATTTCGGATAGAAGTTCCTCCTTGTAAGGTCTATCCACTCCAGTAACACGCAGAAAATTGGCATACAGTGGTTCATCAAGAACTTCTATGTCATTTCTCTGTAACACAAGAAAACACTCTTATATCAAAAGGGGGCAAGTATCACGGTATAACAAGTCCATCAAAATAACAGCATGTTAGTTAATCGAGCAAAGATAAAAGTGTTGAGACAGATTTAGGATTCTTAACCATCAATTCAAGCGAATAGAAAGGCAGAATTACTATGAAATTTTATATTTTACTAGAAGTGTACAAATTCAGTAGTAGGAGTATCTTTTACACTGGAAAGAGGCACCATATATCTTCACAAAAATCCAGGATTATCAAACAGGCACTCCAAAGAACAATTATTTGCTTTTGCAGTGTTATGTGACGGGCAGAGCAAAAGAAACTTTCTTTTGATACAATGGTGTTATATGATCAGCTTGCAAACTTTTTCACAAGGTACGTCTAACCAGCACACAACTTGAATCCAGGTTTCCATTTCATTGACCACACTCTTGGAATGCGTGCCACGCAAAAAAAAAAAAAAAAAACTTCCCAAACTCCATTCCCACCATCCTCCTTTTGGAAGAGAATGGAGATTGGATCATTATAGCAAAGACTGATTAACACAAAGCATATTTATATGAATATTCATACTGTTAAAGAAAGTCAGCCAATTCAAGAAATAGAACAATCACATGATTTAAACCAGTACAAACTTTGCAAGAACCAACATCAATTCACACAAACAAAAAAAAGAAAAAGAAAAGGGATTTTCTGTGATTCAGGTAATAGTCCTCACCTGAGCAAAAGAGTACATAAGGCTGGTGCTTAAAGACCTGGGTGCAGACCATGAATGGATCACCTCTATTTCTTCTCCCATTATTCAAAAATTACACAACTTAGCTTTGGATTGTAACTTTGAGAGATGCTACTATCAGTTAAAATTTTCTTGTATTTAGCAGACCTGTTGCTGAAGAGGACAAGAAAGGTGAGTAAATGATGACCACAATACCCAAAAAAGGAACAAAGAAAACATAACGTCCAACTCCACTTTCTTTTTATTGTTTCCTAATTTTGCTTCAGCTGGTTTAAGTTTGAGAATTTGTAATTTGTATAGTCCTTATCGACAATTTTTCAGAGAGAAAAGGACATAAATGATCCCTTAACGAGTAGGTTCAAAATAGTCTCTAACAATGCACTTAACATTTTTGGTCCTTTAAATTTTTCACAAGTTAACAAAAATGATCCCAATAGTCCCTTAAGTATGCACTTAACAGTTTTGGTCCCTTAAGTTCACCAAAAGTTAACACTTTTAGTCATCAACAAAATATTCATCGAACTCTATTTGTTAGATTTGACGAGAACTATGGAAAAAAAAATTGTTACAACTCACATTTAGAGGTATACATTACTAAAGAAAAAATAAATACTTTGGGACAAACCAACGGACGTCAATCGGTTATAGTGAAACACCGAGGAAAAAACTTACAGACTTGATAATGTCAGAAAATAGTGTCTCGGAACACAAAGACCAACAGACTTTGTCGATTAAAATCAAGGGAGTCCATCGGCTAAGTAAAATACACTAGACTTGTTTTTATTGAAAACCCGATATAAAAATAAATACTTCCATTGTAGTGATTCTTTTAAAATAAAAATAGTTTCCACGCATTTTTCTCGAAAATAACCGACAAACGTTCATTGTTTTTCGTAAAAAAAAAAAAAATTAAAAATAGTGTCCCTCGATTTTATCCATCAGTTTCTGTCCATTGTTTTTTCTTGTTTTTAGTAGTGACAATTTTGTAGTTTTTGCTATTTTTAATTTATTTCTAAGGTCCAGTGTATTTTACTTAGCCGATGGACTCTCTCGATTTTAATCGACATAGTCCTCCGTCTTTGTGTTTCGAGACACTATTTTCTGACATTATCAAGTCTGTTGATTTTTTTCTTGGTTTTTTCGTATAACCGACTAACGTCCGGCAGTTTTGTCCCGAACTAAAAGCCTTTTTTTGTAGTAATGTGTACCTCTAAATGTGAGTTCTCGTTAAATTTTTCCTTTTTTTTTTTTCATAGTTCTCATCAAATCTAAAAAATAGAGTTCGATGAATATTTTGTCGGAGACTAAAAGTGTTAACTTTTGGCAAGCTTAAAGGATCAAAACTGTTGATTTCATACTTAAGGAACTATTTTTAACCAACCCTCATAGTTAAGGGACCATTTGTATTAACTTGTGGCAAACTTACAGGATCAAAACTATTAAGTGCATAGTTAAGGGACTATGTTGAACCTACTCTCATAGTTAAGGGACTATTTATGTCTTTTTCTCATTTTTCAGACAAGGCATATGTGAAGCCGTGGAGGTTTATAATTAACCAATAAAACTGATATTTAATTTTTTTATACAATTTATTTATTTAAGAAGCTAAATATTTAGATATTTTCTGAAGTTATTAGACAACACTTTTTTCCTTTCAAGTTTCAAGATGTTAAAGGAAAAAATGAAACCCCATTATTCCAATATGCAATTTTTGCACTAATAATCTCCTCAAAATATTTTTTTACCAAAACAACCACAACTTACAGTTTATCGATACTTTCTAGTGAAAATCTCACACAATAAGTATGCATCAGAATTTTGTAAACTGATTAAGTGAAAATTATTTACGTCATCAGATTATTTAAGAGCCAAATGAGTATGAATGTCTATAATAAGTACAAAACTGTCAAAATTTATACTCTAGTGGAACTGGTAATTCCAGATTTGACTATTGTTGCCATCCTTCTCCTTAATTTTCTTACCTCATGTCTCTCAATGTAATTAAATTTTATAATGTTGTTAGTTTAATGATGTAAAAAGAGTTGGAGACGTTCTGACCTCTTTTTTTTTTTTTTAGAAAATGTCATATAAATTTAGATATCATCATTATAAAGGTGCTTCATCCATTGTTCGAATGTTGTTGAACCAGAAAGTTGCTTAGCCACGTATTTCACTTGTCATATGGTGATTTACTGTAGCTGTGGTACAAACATTAGGACAGCTTGACTGATTTGCCCTTTTGCTTGCGGCATCATGCAACTGCCAGGCTGTCTATCTTGTCATCCTAATTGATTAAACAAAGTTGCATAGGCTTTTCATTTTCCTGACATTTTGTTATATTTTCAGTTCTTTGTTTTTCCTCCAGAAAATTACCTCAATGAAATTGCTCTATATTATAGTTCAAACGCTACCCCACCCGTTAGCAAACTTTATTTACTTATCTAAATGGTAGCATGTGTTTACAATTGTAAATTTTAATTTGATTTTTGTTTATTTATAACTTAACACAATCTTATAAATATTACATAATATAAAACATTGGTAAAGTCACGTTTCCTCAATATAATATAAACTCAATTTCTTAATCAAACTTAATCAATAACATAGATGCGACAAATATGTCATGTTATTTCTAGAGAGGAGTTTTGTTAAGAGTAAAATTAGAATATTGAAATTCAAAAACTCGCAACAACAACAACAACATACTCAGTCTAATCTACGAGTGAAGAAATTAAAAACTTTGGTTCTACTAGACGCAACAAGGTTTGGATAATCATTTGATGAGAGCGAATACAACAGAGTTCAGGCCAGTATTCGTATTTTGAAGCGATGATTATTACTTAATTTAAGGTGCTTTCCATTGAAAGCAAAAAAATGAATTTTATGATCTTAAATATGTCACAATATTTGTATGACGGTTAAAGCTTGTCATCATGGATGGAACAAAACCAATTAAATAAAATTATTTCATAATTTAAGAGGGACATTCTTTGTTTAGACGAAATAAAAAGAAAAGTAGGAGTCGTGCTATATAGAAGCCACTTGAGAAATAGATCAGGTTATCATCTATGCTTGCCGATGAAGGGCTATTTTCCATTCATTTACATTTATGTGAACCTATGTAGTTTGACACAGAATTTTTTAAATTTGTCATATTAAATGTGTCACAACATGTGTGACTATCAATTTTTTTTAAAGTTGTGGTGTAAACATGTCTTCACATTTGTATAACTATAAAAACCTATCATTAAAGGTAAAATAAATTTTAATTAAATTATTTCCGAAATTTTCTATCTTAAGCAATTTAAAAGAAAAATCGAATCACATAAAATAAAATTGAAGGAATTCACTGTAACATAAATTGTTGGGCCCGTGCTAGGGCATCTAGTATATCTTAATCCAGCTAAACCATACCGACCAGGGACCACCACTTTTGGGGGGTGAGATCTTGGTTCTGAACCATAGGGTGTTTGGATTGGCTTTTAAAAAGTACTAGTCTTTTAGCTTATAAGCTAAAAGCCAAAAGTCATAAGTTGGGTATACCCAACTTTGGCTTTAGCTTTGGCTTATTTTTGTATTTTTCATGCCTTAAAAGTAAGTGCTTTTAAGCACTTTTCTAGTTTTTGTGTCACTCCAAACACCCTCTAAATCATCTTTGATAGAAAGCTTTTTTGTTGAAGAATGAAAAAAGGGAATTTTATGACTATATTTTAGGGGTTTTTTAGGCATAGCTATACTTTTTGCTAATTACATTTCGTAGCTACAGTAACATGTATTCAAATTCGGCCATATTCTAATTCGGCTATATTTCGCTATATTCAATAATGGTGTATTGAATTCGGATGTAGTCATTCGTAGCTACTTTAACATTGTATTCAACTTATGGTATTTAAATTTGGTTGTATTCAAACAACATAAATGCAAATAGATATAGGGATATTCAGCTGTGCTCAAATTCACTGTATTTATTTGTATATACAGGTGAAAAATACATAAAAAAAACACTGAATTTTACACTAAAAAAAACAAATAAACTCAAATACATTCAGATATGAGATATAAGAAATAAGATACGCTTAAATTTGAGATACAAGAAATAAGTAGGCTCGGATTTGAAATACAAGAAATAAAATATGTCGGAGATCATTGGGTTCCACTGGAAGTCACCCGAAATCGTTGTTCCGGTCAGAATCGGGCCTTACCGACCTACTCATTTTTTCGATCGGTGTGTGACGGCGTCGGTTAGAACTCGCCGGAGAAAATGGAGAGGAAGACAGAAGGGTGGCAAAGAGAAGATAGGTGAGAAAAGACGACGACTCTGCCATTGACAAAGAAGACGATGTCGTATCCATTCAAATCAACATAGATCCACACAAAATCAAAGGAATGGTTAACAATCCATACAACCTAGGGTTGTGAAGTGGTAGATACACGATTTACAACGAGTAAACATGTATGTGTGTATGTGTGTGTGCGCGTATGTCTCGATTATGATGCGTGGATTTAGAATTTTAGAAAGAGAAACAGAGCGAATTTTTACAAATTTAGGAAATTTTGGATAGAGAGAGGACATGTTCCGGGCGAGAGAGGAGGAGAGAGAAAGTGAGGGAAGAGAGCAGAGAACGTTAGAGAGCAGAGAGGAGGATAGAGTTATTGTATTAGTTACCTTGTGTAATTGAAATACAACATTTAGCTACCAAATGTAATTAAAGAAAAGTGTAGTTACTAAATATAAATACCACTTATATGTTCTCTGCCCCAAGTAAATTTCTTCCCTCATCGGTGGTTCTTCCCTCATCGGTGGTTAATGAGAAGGGTGGTCTCCTTATATGGACTTGCGCAATTCTTCCCTCATGAGCTAGCTTTTGGGGTTGAGTTAGGCCCACGATCCATTTCTTTCACTACAAGAAAGAAGACATTTGCTAACAAAAAATATTTTTTTGTCATAGATAGATTATTGTTGCAAAAAGTACTTTTGGCAACAACATATTTTTTATTGTTGCATAAACTTTTCCCATTGGCTGTTGTTGCAACGACGTGCAACAACTTTTTTTTTGTTGCCAAAAGTACTTTTTGTAACAACAGACAATACCATGGCAACAAAATTAAATTGTCTGGCAACAAAAAAAGTTATTTTTAAAAGATTCATTATATATGTCAATACTAAAACTAAGTTGTTGCGAAATATTGAATTTTGCCAACTATATCACTTTTGTTGCCAAAAGAGTTATTGCCATTTCTGTACTTTCTTGTAGTGTTTACATGGTACCAGAACAGGACCCATCTCACTTGATGATGAGCTCCCAAATTAGATTGTCTACGCTTCAGATGTCCAAGTGGGTGTGAGGTGGGTGTTGAAGAATGAAAAAAGGTCCCTCATGAGTGGTTAATGAGATAGGTGAGTAGCCTTCTTATACGACTTTGAATCCTTCCCTCATTTTTAACTTTTGGGGTTAAGTTAGGCCTATGATCCATTTCTTTACACTTTTTATTCTCGTAGTGGAATTTTTCAATATGAATCTGGATTAATTGTTGAAAATTTTACGAAAAATATTTGAAATTCTCATAGCTTGAGGCGGGTCAAAACACTGTCCAATATGGAAGGAAGAATTTATCATCATCCCCTTCCATCTCCTTTGTCTCAAAAATAAATAAATTTTGATTGTTTTAAATTAGCTTAAAAAAATATTTGGTTGACGATCTCTGTTTAATCTCACGTTGAGTTTTTGATCACAAGATTTCTTTTCCTTTTTTCCTTTTCTTTTTGTGTCTCAAAAGATCTGACTTGTCACAACAATATCATTTTCTCAATGGAGACTATCTTATCTTATAAATGAAAAAAGGGGAAGTTACATAAATACTAGCAAATGAGTAAATTATTACATAATTTACAACCAATTTCATTATTACATGATATACTAAATAGGAACCTATTCTCTCTCCGGAAATCAAAAAATTCACATTATAAAAAAAAATCCCTAAATTTAAGCTAATTAATTAATTATGTCTTTATCAGTTATAAGGTGATTTATGAAGATTCGCTTACCCATAAATAGAAAAAATGGTATTGTTATCATATATGAATAATGTTTTTCATTAAGAAACTTTTTTGTTTTACCATTTTTTTTTTTTTTTGTGTGTGGAAACAAAGTAGATATTATGATGACCACCAATGATGAAAATCTTCTGCTAAAATCATATCTGATAGTCTTTTTAATAATGATATATTAATAGTATATACTTGATATAAATATATAAGATATACAATTAATACATAATTTACACTTAGGATAATATATATATATATATATATATATATATATATATATATATATATATATATATATATATATATATATTATTTGCACTAGTACATTAGATATGTTGTTTATATGTGTATATTATACTATATACATTTTTAATAATTAATGCATATGCGGCCTCCTAAACTTGTCCCTTTTTTTTATTTTGGCACCTCAACTAAGTGTTGTTTCTATTGAACTCCTAAACTTAGCCTTAAGTGTGTCTATCAAACACAATCCGACTTACATAACATCTCACATGATGTATCCTTGAAAGTTAAGCTAATATATTCATGGAATTTGGCTATGTTGATAAAGATAATGCTATGCTGATGATGTATTAATATGTGCATTCTTGATTCTCTTTAAAAAAATATGTTTTGATTTTCAGTTATTTTTAGTTTTAGTTTCAATTATTGTGATTTGTAGGGTCTTGTGCCAACCATACTAGAGTAAAAAAAAAAATGAAACTTATGCTATGTAAGTCGGATTGTGTTTGATAGACACACTTAATGTTGACGAGGCCAAGGTGCATAGAAAATTATGCTCGTACTCTGTCAAATTCTAATATAGTTTAAGATATTATCCCACAGAGATTTGAAAATCTGTGCTACAAACTTGTAGTATTTTGGCTGCTATTTGAGAGAATCAAATCGATGAAAGGAGAGTAGTGACTTAAATTTGTAAATTACTTTAACAAAAGAAACAACTTTCAAAAGAAAGAGTTGGGAGTCGTTGAATCCACTTAGTGTATATATGACAATAAAACCTTTTTTCAGTAAATACCACAAAACAGTAGAAATATTTCCTGGACTTGATTTGTGTTATGCGGAATAAAGACCTCTTACGATTAGTCCTTAAATCAATAAAATTATTTGAAACAATCCCTCCGTAAGAATTAGAATTGAAAGAAATAAGATAGAGATCCCTCAAATCAATAAAATTATTTGAGACTGTTCCTTCGCGAGCATTAGGACGTAAAGAAATAAGATAAAGATTTAAACCTAGGAACTAACTCGAAATAACCCCTTGGTGAGAATTAGGATTAAAAGAAGCAAGTTCAAAGATTTGGAATAATAGATGACTAAAAATTATTATTACATATATATTTTATGCGATTATTATAGTATATTAATTTCCCTCCTTGTTAGAAGTACAAATTAATATAACTGTAATCATAACACAAAATCTACTAAGTAACAATAATGATTAGTAGAATATATCATTCCAACACAAAGTATGACACTTAAATATTATCAAGACGAGGAATAACTAAGATAAGATAATATAACATTACACAAAGTTTCTTCAACTATTCCAACAAAAAGAGATTACTCCATTATGGAGTTACAAAAGAGAAAATATGAATTTAAGAAACTAGAAATATTGAAAGACTTGGAGAAATATTTTCACTACAAGGGAAAGAAAAGAGAAATAGACCAAGATTAACACTTTGTCTTCTAAAATATTGGATGATTTGTACGCAAAGTGATGCTTCTATTTATAGGAAATGCTTCTATTTATAGGAAAATGTAGCGCTCCCCCTACGAATGCATTCCTTTAATTAGTGTTCACATCCGTGACCTTACTTGACTGGTGAGAATATGACAACGGTAGTCGCACCCGTGAATTTTTGTAACTTCTTTCTTGATGCCAACACTTGACGGGTGTGAGTATGAAAGTAGTGGTCACACCCGTGGATTTCAACACTTGACAGGTGTAAGTAGGGGTGGGCGTTGGGTTCTTCGATTCGGTTTTATCAAACTTCATTTTGGCTATTTCGGTTTTGGTTTTTTGAAGGTGGACACCGAACACCGAACCAAACTAGTTCGGTTCGGTTCTTTCGGTTTGCCGGCTCTCTCTCTCTCTCTCTCTCTCTTTTTGAAGTTTGGTCTCTCTCTCTCTCTTTCTCTCTCTTTTTTCAATTCGGTTTTTTTGATATGATATTAGAAGCGATTCCATTTACACTAATTCATATTCTCAAAAGCAACAAAATATAAAACTAACAAATTAAAATCAAAATCAAACAAACAAGATACACAAGAACAGAAAACCATGACCATAATATAGGATTACTAGGTGTTATATACATACAGTAATAATAATTAAGAAAACACATAAAGGACATACATTAATCCTAAAGACACATCCTAGTCACCTTTATTTGTTAAGGATATTTGATTTTCTCAACTGAAGTGGAAAATTAGGGATACAAAAGCAAAAGGGAGCTTATTACAATTGAGTTTTTTTTTTTGGCTTAAACTTAATGGGTCTGCACTATTTTAATTTTTTTGGGTAATGTATAAATTTCGGTTTTTCGGTTCGGTTTCATCAAAGTTCGGTTCAGCTATTTCGGTTTTATCAAAGTTCGGTTCGGTTCTTTCAGTTTCGGTTTCTTGAAAGTTCGGTTCGGTTCGGTCTGAATTTTTGATTTTCGGTATTTATGCCCAGCCCTAGGTGTGAGTATGAAAGTGATGGTCACACCCGTGGATTATACAACTTCTTTCTCGATGCCAACACTTGACGGGTGTGAGTATAAAAGTGATGGTCACACCCGTGGATTTTGCAACTTCTCCCAACGTTGTCTTTTGTAATTCCCACATGTAAAACTCCACGGTTATGACTTATGCAACTTCTTCCTTTTTCTGTTGAACGTATTTAATAATATGGAAACATAAAGATTATAATTCCTTAAGCTTGTTATTAACCATAATGTAAAACAGTAATCAGTATACTAGTTTCTGTTTGTTAATCAAAACCAGAAACAGAAAATAATCAAACAGAAATGTAGAAGAAGTAGAAAAAAATATTCCGAGCCCACAAGTTGCTTGTGTGTCCTTAAGGAATTATAACTCCCTCACTGTTGCCAAAGGAAATGGGTTACTTCCTCCCAGGATAGAACGGAAGAACGTTTCTGTAGTAGCGGCACTACAAACCACAGAACTCCGGCGAACTCAAATAAACGGAGCAAATCACAGGGCACTCACAATTTAATAGTTTGTAAAACAATGCACTGAATGTGAAAAGAAGAAGTTGAGAAATTTTAATTGCAAGAAGTCCTGGGAGCGGAAGTACCTTTGAAAAAATAAATTTGGTCCAAAAAGATTATCAATCAATCAGATCATTTGACCAAGTCCAAATCCAAAGCCGAGCGACGACGACGGCGCGAGGGGAGGTCCTCTTCTTAACCCTTTATGAGCTAGAAGATGTGTTTTAATATATAAACACACAACTCTTCCTTTCCACTACCAATGTGGTACAAAGTGCTCTTTCTAAAAGGAACTTTGCTCAAATTTTTAATTTTTCCTCAATTTCTCATTCACACCAACTAAGCTTGAACTTAAAAGCCTAACATATATATATACCGTATTTTTATGTTTTTTCTGATTTTGGTTAGACTTACTAATTTTTCTTAGTGTCTCATAAGATATAGTTTATGCAGCACAATATCAATGAACAAGTGCAAATTGCTTACTATTATTCAAATTAATATTTGAAGTTAACACTTAAACGTGATGAAATAACAACTCTTTTAGATCGCACTACAATCAATTTTTTTCTTTAAAATCTAATATATTTTTTTTGCCTTTTTTCTCTCAACCCAATAAGCCTTAACAATTTTGTTAAAGGAAAAATAATGGGATCAAAAGGAAACAAAAAAACAAAAAAAAACCTTACTCAAAGTATCTAACCCTCTGTTTAGATGGTTGTTTCCCGTGGTTCATTAATGTACAGTATGATATGGTACAGTATGGTGTTGTATTGTATTGTACTGTATTAATGAACACAATATTTGGATAGACTGTATCGTTTGTTGTGGTTTAATAACATTTGTATTGTTTGGTTCGGATCCGTATGATATCGTATAATAACTTGTAAGTTTACTAAAATACCCTTAACTCTTAATTAGAAATTAGTTTATATATATTAATAAAACTCAGATAAAGAATAAAATAAGAACATTAAAAAATAAGTAGGTAGTGGGTGGGGGTGGAGGGGTGGGTGGTTGTGGGATGAAGGTGGGAGTAGTGGGTGGTAAGGTGGGGGTGAGTGGTTGTTGGGGTGGGGTTAGGTGGTGGTGAGGGGTAGTGGGTGGAGGTGGTGGAGGGGTGGGTGGGGGTGAGCAGTTGTGGCGTGGGGTTGGGCGGTGGTGAGGGGTAGTAGGTGGTGGTTGGGGTAGGTGGCAGAGGAGTGGGGTAGTTAGGGGTAGGGGTGGGTGGTAGAGAGGTGGTGTGGTGGGGTGGGGTGAGGTTGAGTGGTAGAGTGGGGGTGGGGGTGGGGTGGATGGTGGGATATAATGGAGAAATGAAATATGTAATCACGAAAAAATCACCAAATCCGTAGTTACAAAAATTAGGACTTTTTATGGTCATATAATCATGGGATGAACCACAAATTTATAATACTATACCATATAATTTTAAAAATAATGAAAACAAACGTGATTTCATAAAAAATCATACATTAATGAACCACGGGAAACCACCATCCAAACGGGGGTAAGAGCTGGGTTCCATCATAGGGTAGATCCGTTGACTCGGATTTGACGGGGAAGTGCACATCAAGCACGCAATATATAAAAAGTAAAAGGAAAATAGGCGAATTCCATTACCAATTGTTCTTTTCTTAATCGGGGATATCTCCATTAGGACTTGTTCTACAGGTTTGAATTCCGGCTACTCTATCTATCTGTCCCATAACGAGTCAACTACCTCCTCCCTCATTCAATTCAAAAACACTTTCGTTTCCCCGAGGACAAAAACCTAGAAGATCTTAGATGTCTGAGAAGAAGAAGAAGATGGGAAGTGAAGCGAGCAGCAGTAATAGTAATAGCAATAGCAATAGTAGCGTTGATTCAGTGGTTGACGATGTTGGTCAGTGTAGAAGCTCATGTGGTTACTGTGAATCTGGTGGGAGCACTAGTATCTCTCACAGATTATGGGCACGCAGTCTGACAGTTGATGACTATCAAGCCCTTCTAGATAGAGGATGGAGAAGAGCCGGCTGTCTCTTGTACAAACCTGAGATGGAAACGACATGCTGTCCGTCTTACACCATCCGTCTCAAATCAAGTGATTTTGTTCCTTCCAAGGAACAACGTCGAGTGCTGAAACGAATGCAGAGGTTTCTGGATGGCAAATTAGATAAAAGTTCAGATGACTTAAAGGATGCAACAGATTCTTCAGGCGATTCACAAACAGGTAACCTTGAAGAAAAGTACAAAACTGAACCGTTGATCCCCCATATGGAAAGTCAGATAGATAAAGCAGTACATGTGTGCATTGGAGGTGGGGATCTTTCTTCTGATTTCCAGTTTCCAAGAGCCTCTGTGAAAAAGGTTGCACCTGCGAAAAGAAAGTTATCCACTCAAGGGTCAGAGGATCTGTTATTTACCAGCAGCATCTCATTCCAGATTGCAGCTACTTTAAGGCGACAAAGAAAAGATGTTGAGCATGAAAAATCATCAGAATTGGGGGCTGGGGAAAGGGGGCAAGCTGCTGATACCCCAAAAGTGATTGCTGAAAAACTAGGTAGCCATCTAAACAGTCTAGCAGAATCATTGGGCTTATTAGTTAGAGCTGGCAATGGACATATAAACTTCTACTCTTCCGAAAGACGAGTTGCCGTAGTCAGAAACCAGAATGAGTCGAAGCAATCCTCATCAAGAAGCTGTAGTAAAGAGAGCTTCTCATCAACAGCACGCGAAAACCCCGAGCTCAAAAGGAGGACATTTGAGGTTCGTCTTAAAAGGGCCAGTTTCGATCCCGAAGAATATTCCTTGTATAGGAGGTACCAGATTAGTGTGCACAATGATTCTCCTGATAAAGTCGCTGAGAGCTCATACAAGAGATTTTTGGTTGATACACCCTTAATATTCGTTCCACCGTCATCAGGGGACCTTACCGTTCCCCCTTGTGGCTTTGGTTCTTTCCATCAGCAGTATCTGATTGATGGACGGCTAGTTGCAGTTGGTGTCATAGATATTCTCCCCAAGTGTTTGTCGAGCAAATATTTATTCTGGGATCCAGATTTTGCCTTCTTATCATTAGGTAAGTATTCCGCCCTACAAGAAATAAGGTGGGTTGCACAGAATCAAGTACATTGTCCAAGTTTACAGTACTATTATCTGGGTTACTACATTCACTCCTGCAGCAAAATGAGATACAAAGCAGCATACCGGCCTTCTGAGCTTCTCTGCCCGTTGCGTTATCAGTGGGTTCCATTTGATGTTGCCAAGCCACTGCTTGACAGGAAACGGTACGTAGTTTTATCTGATTTTGCCACACAAAATGGAGGGCCTCTTCCGCTGAGTACCCTTGAAAATTTTGAGGAGCAAACGGATGAACAGTGCTTTCACGGATCAAATGATATTTTTGTTGGTGAGGATGAGGATGAGGAAATGGACGAATTTAATTATGAAGATTCAGATGATGAATTGGTCATTGAGAGCAGTGACATCAAACTGCCCAAAGTAGAAGACAGAGAGGAGTTGAGGCAAGCTTTTGGTTCCAGTGAAAGGCGGTATAAATGAGGGCTGTTGGTGCAGAGCTCTCTGAACGAATGGTTTATTCGTTAAGCCGACTCTGCAATGAGTCCAAAAAGTTGTTATATCATGTCCTCGAGTTGACGGTAGAGCTAGGGAGCCTGGGAAAGCCGCCAGAAGTTTGTTCTTCAACAGTGTATTCGTTGGTGTGTTTGGGGATGCAAACTAGAGGAGAATTACTTTTAACTGTTAAATTAAGCTGCATTGTGCATTTTCCATAGCATAGGGACTTGCAGTTGGTACGTTGCTTCTCTGCTAGTCGATTTGGTACAAACAAGGATCAGATTGGGGTGGAGCTACTCAATATGGTACTTGCTTGAAAATCTTCCAAGGATCATGTGGCTTTCTTTACCTCTCTTCCATGTATAAAATAAAAGTAGCACCTTCTTCGTCTAGCATCCTTGCATTGCAAATAATTTTAATAGTAGGTTCATTAAATTGTTTGACAAAAAACTCCTGGGTGATTGACCTGTTGGTAGGTGGAACAAAGAACATCTTTTCAGCTATGGACACAATGGTTTACGCCTTTACCCAGTTTTCATTTTGGATATAAAACTCCGATCTCTCCTCACTTTCTGAATTTGAAAATATGTCATATAGTCGTGGAAATATATACAACAGGATACTTGTAATGCTCCAAAAAAAAAAAAAAAAAAAAAGAGCTCGGTTCTGAATCTTGTTGCATAATGTCTCTAGTGCACACTTGCTCAGCAGGTGCTTGTTGAAATGTGTGCACACTTGCTCAGCAGGTGCTTGTTGAAATGTTTCTTCGTAGTTGACCTGAGGCAATGTTACTTTCCTTTTTGGCTTCTTATAATGCTATGCTTTGGTTAACTTTTGAGAACATTACATGACTATGCCTTAGTACATTCTTTATCTGCAATAGAAATTTTAACGTGTATATTTGGATGAACTTTTCTCCAAATCATTCTCTTTCAGGGAAAAGATCATGCAGAAGCCATTTTACTTTGATTTAGTTGGTAATAGTTTTTTTTGTTATGGCTATTCACTGAGCTATTTCCTACAACTATAAAGCAGAAAGAAGCAAGGTTGCATTTTTTTCTTCTACTATCTAATAAGAAGCAACTAAAATGAATCATGAAAGGTAAGAAACACCGATAACACACAGTGGAAACAATTAGAGGTAATAGTGACCAGTCATGCTGCAAGGAAGTGTTACATCTTGTGAACTTAACGAGTGCCTCTTGATTTCCCTGCTGCTTTCTTCCTAGATACTACTCTACTGCTCTTACTAGTTCTCCCGTCTTGATCTTGCTGCTGAAATATTCTTAATATCAATCTGTCGACTAGTTTGTTGTACGAGTGGTTCCATCTTTTAGATAACAAAAGTGGTATAAAGATGATCCCGATTCCGACAACAAATCCTAACACAACGCTGACATAAATCTCCGTCCTTGAAATGAATCTGTCCTCTTCAAGTTCTGGCGGCTGTGGAGGTGTCACTGCTGAGTTATTTTTGCAAGTTATGTTCAGCGGAAACCCACAGAGCCCCTTGTTTCCTATGAAAGCATCTTCAAAGGTTTGAATTTGGTTGCCTCGTGGAATCATTCCAACCAATTCATTATATGATAAGTTTAAGACGGAAAGTGATGTGAGGCTAGCTAGCTTTTCTGGGATATTGCCACCTAACCTGTTGAATGAGAGGTCCAGTGATCCCAATTGCTTCAAATTTCCAATTGCTGAAGGGATTTGACCTGTGAGATTGTTGTGTGAAATGTTGAGAAGATAAAGTGATTGGAGATCTCCAACTGTCTCTGGTATGTCCCCCACAAAATTGTTACTTGAAAAATCAATGGAGGTGAAGAAGAGATGGATCTTTGTCAGTTCAACATTTTGTCCTTTAAGAGAAACAGTGGCTGTATCCTGATAGTATACTAACCAAACATATTGAGACTCAAAATGCAAGATATCAGAGCGTGAATATGCTAAAGATGGGTCAACCATCAGTGCTTTTAGCTCCAAGAATGAACCTCGGGGGAGAACGCCACTTAAATTATTGGAAGCTAGGTCCATGATTTGAAGAGAGGTCCAGTTGGAAGACACTCGAGAGCAATCAATGTTCCCATGGAAACCATTGAAGCGTAATACAAGTACCCGAAGATCTGAATTGTCCCTCAACCAGCAGGGGAAAGTATCCTTGATCTTGTTGTTTCCAAGATTTAATACCTTTAGCCTTGTGCAGTTGGATAAAGAACGAGGAAGCAGACCTGTTAAGTGATTCTGACTGAGGTCGAGGCTCTCTAACTCACAATTATAAGAAAACTTTTCAGGTATATTTCCTATGAAATTGTTCTTTCCCAGGTTGAGTACTTTCAGTGTGCTGCTCTTTTCTGCTAAACATGGCGGTATTGTGCCATGCAAACTGTTGTTAGACAAGTCAAGAACTTCAAGATAGCTGGAATTGCAGATTGAAGAAGGGATACTACCGATAACTTTGCTGTTTGCAATTGAGAGGAACCGAGCGGTTACGAGATAATTGCCAAAGTCAGGCGGTATCAAAGTAGCAAAGTTATTGTCGGAGAAGTCAATATATGCAGCTGCACGTGGTGGTAATGGAATAACCCCAGTGAGCAGATTTGAATGCAGATCAAGGAAATTTAGAAAACCAAATGTGTAAGGTTCTTGAATATGTGTGAATTTATTGAAAGAAAGATTCAGAAAACGAAGAAGTCCATCATTGATTTCCACCAACCAGTTTGGTATTTCACCGGTAAGCTGGTTATTTGATAGATCTAACATTGACAACTTCGATTGGTTCTTGAGGAAGGAAATATTTTGCAGATTGCATGACGCTAACATGAAAGAATTCAGCTGGGGTATCAAGGAAAATTCTGATTCACTTATATCTGTGTCAACTGATAAACTGTTGTGGGACAGATCAAGATTTACAAGCTTATCGAACTCTGTGAATTTCTTCAACTGCACAGTGCCATTGAACTTGTTGGATGAAAGTGAAAGATCAAAAAGACCGTGAAGTTCAAATATAAACTCAGGTATTGGCCCTTCCAATTTGTTGGCACTCAAGTCAATATCTTCTAGAGGAGAAGTTACATTTTGTAAGTCAGTTATTTGGCCAGAAAACTTGTTGTTGGACAGAACTAAACCTGTAAGTGATGGTAGGTAAAACAATGATGCTGGAATGAGCCCAGAAATTGAATTGTTACTCAGGTCAAGATACTCAAGATTATCAAAGCCTTCCCAGTCGGATGATATTCCTGTCAATTTATTTCTAGCAGATCTTATAAAAGTGAGATTTTTGGACAGCTTAAAAGATGGAAACGAACCGGAGAAGCTATTCCAGTCGAAATCCAGATGAACAAGGTGGGTTAGATTTTCCATAGAAGTTGGAATTGGACCTGTAAAATTACAAGCCTCAAGTTCAACATGTGACAACATCTTAAGGTTCCCTATAGACTCGGGTAAAATTCCTGAAAATTTTGTACGACTAAGCCGCAGTGCTTGGAGAGATCCATTTGGAGGAAATTCAGGTAAAGAACCCCCAAGCATCTCATTTACTGATAAGTCAATAGCCTGCAGAGTTGGTACCTGGAATATTTTCTGAGGTGCTTCTCCTATCAAGTTGCAGGAATTTAGACTCAAGACAGTTAGATTGGTGAAATCCGCAAAGAACTCCGGAATTGGAGCAGATAAGTTGTTCCCATCAAGACGGATTACAGAGAGAAACTTAAGATTTGCTAATGGATTGATACTGCCTGAAAACAATTCATTAGTAAGGTCAAGACTAATAACTTGGCCTGCACCGTTGCAAGTGACACCCTGCCATTGACAGCAATCAATTCTCTCATTCCAATTCACTAGCTTGGTGGATACTTCAGAATCATAAGTAAGGTTATTTCTGAGCTGCAGAAGCAACATCTTCTGATCCTGAAGACACTTGCTGGAATTAGCTGCCACTACATAGCTCATTCTACAGCAAATGGAGATTAGTAGGATCAAGAAAAGCTGAGAAACCATTTGACTTCTCATTTAGACTGTGAAACAGAAAGGGAAAGCTGAAGCTTCTGTGGATCTGAAACGTATAAAATAGCCAAAACTTGCATGAGGATGCGGGGTCATCCTCGTGCGAATAAACAAACCTGGATTTTTTATTTTTTTTTTTGGGTTCGATATGGCTATTTTCATCCTATTATCTTTAGGCTAACAGCCCCCCAATTATTAGCCTATTTTAAGATAAAGACACAAGTCGAACAAGATGATTAGTTTATACATTATTTTATGTACGTTGAAACCGTGTGTTGACCCATAAAGTGTGTTATGTAGTTGAAGGAACACTTGAAGCAGCTTCTCTAAATTTGACATGCAGCAATCTTCTCACATCTACTGAAAGTTAGTTACATTTCAATAGATTTATAAATCAATATATATATAAAAAAAAATAGTTCTCCAATTATAATATTACATCGTGTGACATATACTAGCTAGTCCTTTTACCTGTAGCTAGCCGATTGCCTAAACATGCTTCCAGTACTAATTGACACGGTTTCAGACATTGATGCTGCTAAAGTTTGATTGACTTTTGGCATGTGAATTATCGAAAATGAAAAAGTTTATTATTCTTTTTTCTTATAATTGGTAAAGTTATTAGTGCATGCAAGTTTTAATGACTTCTCAAATGAAGAAAATTATCCTCGTGGAGTTTAATCAAATGAGCCAAGTTGAATTAAAATACTTGGCACTTTCAGATTAAAATATGCGTGGAATATATCTTTCCCATCTTTGTTTTCAGCATTTTCAAAAGAAAAATGTGAAAAGGAAACAGCTAAGTAAGGATAATATATCAAAGGAAGAGATTGAAAAAATAATTCTGCATAAGATCCCGCACACTATGTTTAATTAGAGAGATTAGAGAATACAATGCATGTGCAACTCGTGCAGTTTTTGATTGACGGTATAAGAAAGAGTTAAATACTGCATTATCATCATATCATATCATCATATTATACTAAAAATGGAAAGATTTTAAAGGCAAAATTGAATTACCAAAATGTCCCTTAAAAATTGAAAGGACCATTTTATCCTTCACTTGAAAATTATTCATATAAAATTGTTGTCCTAAAAAGTAAATGCACCTTTCAATAAATAATAAAATCAATAATAAAATGTAAAAGATGAATACAGTCTTACGTGGGAACGTGTTCCAGAAGCTAATGCATTCATTACAGAGTCTTTTTATCGTCCCATTTCTTACTGCAAATTTACGTTTGTATCACCCTTTGGAGTGTCCTTCCAATATTTTGTTTCCTTCATCTTCCAATAATAATCATGTATGGCAGTCTTACAGTCTTTTCTTTTCCTTTATTTATTGTTAAATTCATAATTGAACAACAAACTACAAAACTCATTGTGTATTGGAAAAAATTCTCTGTTTATAAGCAAATGATGTTATCCTAATTCTGCATATCTGGTCACCATCAGCACACCAAATCCATCTAGAAGTTTTAATCAGGTATATCTATTTTCTATTCTTATTACTTTTTGTCAATGTTAATTCTATACCATAATTGTATCCTCTCTAATCATTTGCTTATACACGTTAGTGATATAAGTTTTAATATTTCATTGTACTAACATGTCAAGTTTGGACAATATTTTGGGATACAAAAAACTCAAAAGGCGGAATAAAATTTTGGACCGAATTAGTAGAAGAAAGATTAATAAATCTTTCTTTTAATATTGCAATTAGAAAATCTGGAAAAAAATTGGGCTGCCGAAAAAGTAAAAGTTGGACTAAGCTTTTTGGCCGGATTACTATCTTATTTATTATAAGAAAAATATTAATGTAAATATCGTTTCACTTAGGCTTAATGCATATGCGATCCCCTAAACTTGTTCCTTTTTTCCATTTTGGCATCTCAATTTAGAGTTGTTCCTCTTGAACCCCTGAGTTCGTTCTCAAGTGTGTCTATCAAACACAATCTGACTTACATAGTATTCCAACTTCAATGTAGCAACATGCTAATATACATTCTAATTTAATTATGCCATCTTTTAGCTAAAATTAACAGCAATTGAGAGGGAAATAAAGAGTAACTCTTAATTAAGCTAGCAGTGGAAGAGTAGAACCAGCAGAAACTGACACATCCATGACCTAAAGAATAGCTTACCATATGTCTAAAATATTTCTCCACCTTCATTTCCCCAATTTAATTTCTGCCTCTAATAAAAATCAGATTTAGGGGGTTTGATAGACACACACTTGAGGATGAGTTCAGGGGGTTGATGGGAATAATGACTTAGTTGAAGTCACAAAATGGAAAAAAAAGAGGCAAGTTTAGGAAATCTGCATTTGCACTAAGCCTTTCACTTACGCCTTTCACTTACACACACACACATATATAAATCTGTGGTACTTGGCACATTCTCTTCATTACAGTTCTAAATTTCCCCTAGGTGAGTTATGGCTAAATGTTATTTTATTTCATTTTGGTCTTCTCTTTGGTATTATTTGTACATTTGGAGGTCTTATCAAATTATAACTTTACTATTTTGGTTATTTTTGTTTAACTATCTTCATCATGTTGTTCCTTGCAGTGGCGGAGCCAGGAACTTTGTTAAGGGTGTTCAAACTTAGCCAAATAAAAAAAAATTTGAAAAGAATAAATGGGTGCACCAAATTTTTTAAATCAAACTATACTATATTTAGTTCAAAAATGACTTTTAAGATTTGTTTACTTGAAATAAGATTAATTAAAAAGTAAAAAAAGAAAAGTCAAACAGAGATGTTGTGAATACCGGTAGTTTTGCTCTTAAAAAGAGTAAAACTGCTGTTGCTGAGAATGGAACTTGGGCCCTCGAGGACCTTCTGAACAGCCTTTACCGCTGGACCAACTTCTCTAGTTGATTCAAAGGTGTTCAGAATATCATATATCATGATATACGACAGTGTTTCACCTACATACACAGTATAATTTTCCCGCGAAGGGTGTTCGCCTGAATACCCTTGGTGGGCTGTAGCTCCGCCCCTGGTTCCTTGTCATCCTCCTCAATTAATTTAAATCTTCAAGGTGTGACTTTGAACTCTAAATTTCTTGTAGGTCAACAAGTGTTTTCGAGGGATTCTTCCAAATTCACACATCTCAAGCCGTTCTTTTTAGAAATATTGGAATATTCGTCAAAATTAAAGTTTTTGGAACAAGCTCTTAAAATTTTGCTGGGTCATCAAAAAATGATATTCTTAGTGCGAGGAGCATTAGTTATTTTGGTGAAAAACGTGATATTTTCTATTCTTTCTTCCTAGTGCTTAAGAAGTCTAGCATATCATTAGTTTCTAACGCAACGAACCTTTGTATATTATATTATTTTAATGTTAACATATTTCATTATTTAAGCAGATAGTTTTTCATCTTATCTTTCTAATACAGTATTGTATTTCACTTATTCGTCTCTACATATTTAAGAAAGTACGGATATATATTATTCATTTTCTTTTTACTGAGAGGTATTTGTTATATCTTTTCATAATGTAGTTAGTGTCATAAGGATGATTTATTTTTAGCAAACATAAAATTGTTTGGACACAAAGAAAAGTTTTGAAGTAGTTTGCCATCAATACAGTTGAGAAAAACAATCTTCCTAACAATAATTGATTGAATGAAAAGATTTAAAAATGAACTGACTCAAATTTCAACACAGTTAATCATAAAAGTGTAAATTTTTGAAAATGATAACCTAATCAAATGTGCAGTTTATTCTTTTCTTTAAGACCAATTAACTTTTCTTCTTTCACCCAAAATGAAAAATTAAAAATAGACTTAGGTTTTCAAAGATTGTCAATAAAAACTCTTTATTCAGGTCTTACTGATAAATAGACTATTGACTCCGTAGTCTTAATTTGATTTTCGCCAAGGTTCTCATCTTAATCAATGTCATTACATATCGTACCTACCTAACTACTTTTGCGAGTTGAACAACTAATTATTTTATATTAATTTGTCAAGTTGGTTGAAGTGCCTCATCATATGTCATTTTGAGCTTGTATTTGTACCAAGTTCATGTTAATCGTCTAACACGTTTTAACAATATATATGTTATTTTAAAAAGTTTTACTAATTGATATAGGATCAACGTGCAACACACGTGTCCAGAAACTAATACTATTTTAAAAGTGGGAAGCCACAAAGTTAAAAGTTAAATTACCAAAATATCCATCAAATGTTGATGTACCATCTTACCCTTTATTTAGAAAAGATTAAAAATAAAAACCTTCTAATTAACCGAATAGGACTCTTCAATCGTCCACTATTATTACCAAAAAAAAAAAAAAAAAAAAAAATTGGTCCACTACTCATTTGACATTTAATTATTGCTCCTTTTAGCTTCTCAAATTAAAAGCATCAGTTCAAAGTCTTTTCATATATCATGTGCCCTTTTATAAAATGCGCAACCAATTATCACTTCACCTGTACATTTTATCCAATTATCACTTCACCTGTACATTTTATCATTTTTATCTTATTTTGTTAGAGCTTTATCCATTGGCTAATTTTTTTTTTCCCTTAGAAAACACATTGCTATTTTGGTCTTCTTGTTTGGGGTGACACAGTCGCACGTTAGTTCATATCACAAATTTGTACTAAACTATCAATTCTCTAAGCAAGATAATTATTATTCAATATGAAAGAGATCAATATTATAGGTTTTGTTTTATCTCTTTACTATTTTTTTTTTGTTTTTTTTAACACGACAGACAATGAAACAATTATAGACTTTTTGTTGGAGAGAAGCGCTCAACATACATGAGGTAAAAGTCATCATTTCACCTCATAGTTTATTCATATCCATAATGGTTCACTGGCAATGTGAGAAAGAATACGTATATTGCCTTTATTAAACTGTTGACAGTTTTTACAGCTAGCTCCAATTCTCCTTTGTGTTGCATCTTATATTCCTATTTTGTTCTGTTTATTTTTATTTTTTAATTTGATAATCTAGACCTATTAAGTACCACGATATGCTTGCTATTTAACTTCAGAACAATTTATGCAACATTTCTAAGTTGATAATTGAAAGCCACCATTTTAGATGTTAATGTTAAAGATTCTGCTATTTTTATTAGCTATGAGGCGAAGCATAAATGCCTATTTGATGACTTTTTTGAGTTTTAATAAAAATCTAAATACTTTTTGCGCATCGAGAAAAGGGAAATGGCTAAGAGAATGAAGACTTTACTTATGACATATGATATGGTAATTATTTTAAGGAAGAACTAGAGAAAAATCTAATTTTTGAGGAAATGTAAAACTAATTTAGACCTTCAACAAACATATATTTCCAGAAACTATTTCTGCAGCATAATGGCTTTCAGGTTAAAAGAAATTAAAATTAATCCATACGCACAAAGAATATGGAAACATGGAGCATAATGGCTTTTGGGTTAAAACATATACTTAGAGAAATTGATATTCTTTTATTTTTATTTTGTATCATAAATAAGTTTGGAATTGACCGTGGAACATATTCGTCGTTCATTAACAGCATGATATCAGTTTGATATATATTAAATGTTTGTGTTGATTATATAGCGAATGTTTGCGTTTATTATATTAGTTTGAGCTTTTATTTTTCCTTCATTTTTCGTGTAATTCACCGCACACATCCTAATTAATATATATTGAATATTTGTGTTGATTAGCATAGGACACACGTGCGTGTCCTGAAACTAGTTTTATTTGATGTTGGTTGGCGGTATTGAAGTATAACTACATTAAGTTATGCATCGGATCTATTTATTATTTTAGGCATAATAAAATATGGAACAAAACACGTATATTAAAAATATAGAGATAAAGTAGTTAAGGACAAAGATGCCCATAAGTAATAAAGTAAACCGCAAATACCACTGCGAATTACTAGTTGTTAAGAGTTCAGCAAGGATTTTTTTTTTTTTTTTTTTGGGCTTATTACAAATCTCACATTTTTTTCAAAATCTTTTTTAATTATTGGAAATAACCTAAAATAATTGTGATTAGCACGTAACAATTATTAATATGAAACAAATTAGACTGCCAAAATTAGTAGAACAGAGCATATGAATAAAACACAAATAGGAGAAAGTCACTTTACCCTCCATTGAAAAGGCTTAGGTGAAGCTAATAAATTAGAAACATATCGAATAGCTTATTAAAATGTCCAACACTGATATTTGTCCATTTTCCAATTGTAGCATCAAATCTACCTATAATTATTGGTGAAATTGCAGGTATAGTTGACAAACGACAACTAAAATTCTTCAAGCTGAGAAGTTAAGGAATATTCAAACATATTTTAGCAGAATTTCTATTTAGCCTAGCATTAATACTTTTGATTTGTCCATTCCAGCAACACAACGATGTGCATGATTAAAGAACAAACTTTGGATAAATTGTCGAGTCTAAAGCTCCACAACTATTTACAGACTACATTCCATCAACTGTAACACTCTTTTTGATGTTGGAACAATCAATCAGCATCTTCTCCTTCAAGAATTATACAAAAAGTTTTAACCATTAACATCATCATAATATCTCACTAACATTAAAAAATCATAAGATTTGTTAATATTAAAAGGTTTAAAAACTGGCTTTAATCATCTGCAATTCTGCATTTCGAAACTTTGCTGTGAGATTTCGCTGCTTTCTGCATTAACTCGGAGCTTTGCTGTGAGATTTCGCTGCTTTCTTTTTCCAGTATATTTCACTGATGCTAGTGTTACGTCGTTTCTTTACATAAACGTTGCCAAACACCCAGAGAATTAGTCCATTAACCAGCTTGTTGTAACATTCTCTCCATCCTTTGGAAACCAAGAGCGGTAGAAAAATGATTGCCACACCTACAGCAAATCCTAATGCTACGCTTACAAACATCTCTCTCCTGCTAAAGAATTGCTCTTCTTCTCTTCTTCTTCTTCTTCCTCTTCTTCAGATGCTGGCTGTAGAGGTACTTGTCCTATGTAACTCTCGCACACGTTGTTAACTTGGAGGCCGCACAGTCCCTTGTTTCCCATAAATGAACTTTCTGAAGGATCATCCCGACCAGTTCATTGTATGGTAACTTTAAGAAGGAAAGGAATGTGAGATCTGAAAGCTTCTGCGGGATACACCCACCTAACTTGTTGAATGAGAGGTGGAGTGATTCCAATTGCTTCAAATTTCCAATTGCAGGTTGGATTTGGCCAGTGAGAGCATTCTGAGACAAGTTGAGAAGATAAAGCGATTTGAGTTCTCCGACTGTCCCAGGTGTGCCTCCAACAAAATTGTTGCTCGAAAAGTCAATTGAGTTGAAGGCACCAAGAATTTTCCCTGTGCTGAGTTCTTGTCCTTTAAAAGAAAGAGTGACTTTATCCTGGTAGTAAACTGGCGTCACTGTTTCAGACTGAAAATGCAGAGGATCATTGTGTGCATGTGCTTCTGCTGAGTCAACCATCATAGCTTTCAGCTCCAAGAATGAATTGCTAGGCAGAATGCCACTAAAATTATTGGAAGCTAGGTCGATGATTTGGAGAGACGGCCAGCTGTGATTGACCTAAGAGCAACCAATGTTGCTTTGGAAATTATTGAAGCGTAGAACAAGTACATGGAGATTGGACAAGCTCTTCAGCCAGCAGGGAAAAGTATCAGTTATCTTGTTGTTTCCCAGGTTTAACACTTTTATATTGCTGCAATTGGATATAGACCGAAGAATCGTTCCTTCCAAGTTATTGTGGCTTAGATCTATGGTTTCCAAGCCACACTCCTCTGAAAAGTTTCCAGGCATATGACCCCTAAGATTGTTTCTTCCAAGGTTCAGCACTTTCAAAGTGCTGTTGCTAGACATGCCGGTATTCTGCCACTCAAACTGTTGCTGGACAGATCAAGTACGTCAAGACTGGCCACTTTACATATTGAAGAAGGGATAGTTCCACTGATTGTGTTGTTCGCGAGTGAGAGGAACACGGCCCTTGAGCGGTGATTGCCAAAATCAGGTGGTATAGAAGTAAATTTATTGCTAGACAAGTCCACATATGAAGCTGCACTTGGTGGTAATGGAATTTCTCCGGTAAGCAGATTTAGATGTAAATCAAGGAAATCTATATCACGAAATCTATAAGGTTTCTGCAAGTGCGTGAAATGATTACCAGATAGATTTAGAGAAGTGATAACCCCATCATTAATTTCCCATATCCAATTTGGAATTTCACCTCTGAGATGGTTGTCCGACAGATCTAACGTCCTCACCTCAGGGAGACTCACAAGGAAAGAAATATTGTACAGACTGCAAGAGCCCAAACGTAAGAAACTCAAATGGGGAAACAATGCAAGCTCTGATTCACTTAGATTTGTGTCAACTGATAAGCTGTTGTCCGACAGATCAAGATCTACCAGTTTCTCAAGCTTTGTAAACTTTTTCAACTGCAAAGTACCATTGAATTTGTTGTAATAAAGCGAAAGATATTTTAAATTGTGTAGCTCAAAGAAAAACTCTGGTATTGGCCCTTCCAAGTTATTGCCAGCCAAATAAAGCTGTATTAGTGGAGAAGTCACTTTCTGTGGTTCAGTTATTTGGCCAGTGAACTTGTTGCCGGTCAAATCTAACATCTCAAGTGACGGTAGGGAAAACAATGATGCCGGAATTAGTCCAGCAAGTGAATTGTTGCTCAAATCAAGGGCTATTAGATTCTCTAGGCCAACCCAATGAGAAGACGGAATCTCACCAGAGAAATTATTATGGCTAAATGTCATAATTGACAGATTTTTGGATTGCCTAAAGGATGGTATTGAACCACTGAAGTGATTCAGGAAGAAATCCAGATAAATAAGCTGGGTAAGATTTTCTATAGAAGATGGGACATGACCTGTAAAACTGCAAGTCAAAAGGTCAAGATGAGTTAGTCTCCTAAGGTTCCCAAGGGATTTGGGTAAAGTTCCAGAAAAATTTGTGTAACTAAGAACTATAATCCGCATAGATGCATTTGACGGGAATTCAGGTAAAGAACCCCCAAGCATCACATTCTGTGATAAGTGAATTATCTGCAGAGTTGGTACCTGGAATAATCTCTGAGGTGCTTCACCTGTTAAGTTGCACAATCTTAGACTAAGGACAGTTAGATTGGAGAAGTCCGCGAAGAATTCTGGAATTGGAGCAGATAAATAGTTCCCATCAAGAATGATTTCAGAAAGAAACTTAAGATTGGCTAATGAAGAATCATTGATATTGCCTGAGAACCCTTCATAGCTAATGTCAAGACCAATAACTTGGCCTGCACCGTTGCACGTGATACCCTGCCATTGGCAGCAATCAATCCTCTCGTCCCACTTTGCCAGCTTGATGGATCCTTCAGAATCATAAGTAAGGTTATTTCTGAGCTGTAGTAGCGAAATCTTCTGGTCCTCCAGGCATTTGCTGGAATTAGCTGCCACTACTACGTCTACATCGTTCATTCTACAGCAGATGGAAAGTAGTAAGATGAAGAAAAGCTGGGAAAACATTTGAATTCTCATTGGGACTACTGTGACCAGAGAAAGGAAATTAGTTGAAGCTTTTGCTGATGTGAAACCTCTATAAAATTGTAACGGGCCCGTTTAATTCGTTTTACTAACACAGTGCCGTTTTTATTTAAAATACCTTTCGTCTTTTAAATGGTATTCTTGACTTGGGGGAATTGGTGGCACGGTGATTTAATTAACGGGTAAATTTTAGAATATATCTATTTAATGTGTGTGAATAGTTTATTCATAGGAATTTTATTTGCACTCATATAAGGTATGAGTTGGAGAATTAATTAAGTGGCTAGTGAGCCTAATTTATACTATTATGTGTTAGTTGGGTGACTAAGTAATTTGGATAATTTATAAGAGTGGTGGGCTAGGCCCATTTATTTCCAGACTACATGTTAGAATAGTAGATGTATTAGGGTGAAAAAAATTACTGGCTTGCATATTAATCCATAGCACGAAAAAAAAAAAAAAGGCTGCTCACGTTAGAAGAATTAGCAGTGCGTTGAAACAACAAGTTTTAGACTTCAGGTAAGATCTCGGTTAGAGCACTAGTATTGGACCTTTGATTTATTGTTTCAGACATATCTCTTGTCATAGATTTTTATAATATTTGTTGGTGAGATGAAATAAGTTTCAATCGGTAATGTATGACTACTGTTGCTGCTTGATTTCTTTAGAGCTAGAAGACAAATTTTGTGGACATCTTTCATTGGTTAATAATCATAAACAACTAGAAAAGAATGTATTTAGATAAAGTTGGCAGCCATGACTTTTGACTTTAGGTAACATAGTGACATTCCAACGTGGGGAGCAATTATTGTCCATGTCCAGTTTCTAAATTTCATCTTGGGTTCTGTAGTCTTTTATATGGGTGATAATTACCAATCCGGAACACGATGATGGAAATATGAGATTATGTGATTTATTTGCTATGTTTTTCTCTTTGGGAAGTATTGTCACCTTTAAAATTCATGGTAATTGAGATGTGGGAAAGCTAGATTATAATTCTAAGTTAAGATTTTTGGGTAATTAAAGGTTTCGAGTCTTAGTCCTAAGAAAGGAGAATTAATGATTTGAGAGTCCATTTATGGATGAAATTGCTCAATTTTAAAAATATATGATCCTTAGATAATGGGTGAAATTATTTTTCAATAAAATTTCAATCTTGCCCTTATGGGCCCAAAAACGCACCCCAAAAAGTGGCCTTGGGCCCATAAGGGCAAGATTGGAATTTTATTGAAAAATAATTTCACCCATTATCTAAGGATCATATATTTTTAAATTTGCCAATTTCATCCATAACCCGACTCTCAAATCA